>NC_058519.1:199726420-199821420 GCF_904849725.1 Hordeum vulgare subsp. vulgare | reverse complement strand
ACGTTCTATTTCACTACCCACTGGGGTTCTTTTCACATTTCCCTCATGGTACTACTTCGCTATCGATCACTCAGGAGTATTTAGCCTTGCAAGGTGGTCCTTGTTGATTCACACGGGATTCCACGTGCCCCATGCTACTCGGGTCAGAGCATAAGCTAGTGATGCTTTCGGCTACTGGACTTTAGCCATCTAGGGTGCGGCACTCAACCGCTTCGCCTAGCAGCACAACGCTTGTATTGCTCTCCCACAACCCCGTTTTCACGGTTTAGGCTGCTCCCATTTCGCTCGCCGCTACTACGGGAATCGCTTTTGCTTTCTTTTCGTCTAGCTACTAAGATGTTTCAGTTCGCCAGGTTGTCTCTTGCCTACTCATGGATTCAGCAGGCAGTTTAAAAGGTTGACCTATTTGGGAATCTCCGGATCTATGCTTATTTTCAACTCCCCGAAGCATTTCGTCGCTTGCTACGCCCTTCCTCGTCTCTGGGTGCCTAGGTATCCACCGCAAGCCTTTCCTCTTTTGAACCTCACCATTAACGTTAAGGCTATGCCATCCTAAGGTGCTACTAAATGGAAGGATCTTATCAACATCCATGAATGTGAAATCATAGATCGAACTGCCGAATTGGCAAAATTCGGTGCTATCGCTATCATAGTATCCGTTAAGTTCACGGTCTGGAGATAAGCGAACTCGAACCGCTGACATCCGCCATAGGGTAAACCACCGCCTCTCAGCATGACGTAAACTTCCAGATCACCGAAGATAGGCCAGAGGGGAGCCAGGGGCTGCCCAGGCAGCCACCCTGCGCGGCCTGGCCCCTGGACGCTCCCACAGGCCGCCTGGGTGGGCCCCACCTCCTCTGACGCCCTCCTTTGGCCTATATTTACCCCTCCGATCGGAAACCCTTGAGCCATATCCAGAATCGCAAATTTCTCCATCGTTCCGCCGCCGCAGCACTTCCGAGATCGGGAGCGTCGGGAGACCTCTTCCCGGCATCCTGCCAGAGGGAGGATTGACCTCTGGGAGCTTCTCCACCGCCATGGACGCTTCCCGGACGTGTCATGAGTAGTCCTCCTTGGACGATGAGTCCATGACCATTAGCTATGTGATGTCTTCTCTCCAATCTTGTGCTTCCATGATTAGCCCTTGTGAGCTGCTCTACATGATCAAGGCATCTATGTAATGTTCCTGCTATTGCTATGCTGGGTTTGTTGGCATCTATGTAATTTTCCTGCTATTGCTATTGCTATGTAATCTTAAGCTTGCTTTTCCTTTTCACAAACCTTTTGGAAATCATGAGAAACATTAGATTTTCATGAAAATCTTTATTTCCAGTAGATAATGAATTATTTTATCATGGGTACTAACCGCTCTAATCAGCTTATGATGAGTTTCGTATGAAGGGAGTTTTCAATTGTGCGATGGAAGATGATGAAAGAATATCCAGGAGTGTCAAGTGCTCAAGCTTGGGGATGTCCCCATGCACCCCATGAAATATTCAAGGAGACTCAAGCTTCTAAGCTTGGGTATGACCCCGTGCATCCCCTTCTCTATCAACAATCCTCAGTTCGTCCATCTCCATGCTATATTTTTATCACTTCATATGTTATGTACTATGCTTGGAGCGTCCCGCTCTTTACTTTTTAGTTTGTTTTAGTTTTTCTTGCTGTTCAAGTCGGAACCAACCTTCCTTGTTTGGGAGAGAAACACGCTCCATTCCACTCTAGAACACAACATTGGTTTTCATGCTTATCCTTTTTGTGTGTTCTTTATCTTTTCTTAGCTGTTGTCATGCTTAGCTCTTAGTTTTCATGCTATATCTTTTTAAGAGATTTTTTTAGGTTGCGTTTGGCACTCTCTTGAGTTATCATGCTTATCTTGTTTAAAGAGTTGGTTTGTTGGACAGAGTTGTGTGTCTTGCATGAGTAGGTAACTGAGGTTGCTATTTAAGTAGAGTAGTAACTTGCAATAGTTATGAGGTAATTGTTTGAGTAATGTTTGAACTATTGGTACCAACAGCTTGAGCCTATTAGTGACATGGGTCGTATTTTGGGAGATCTGTGTGTTTTTCAAAAACTAAAAATTAGTTGAGAACTCTAGCTACTAGATTGATCGCTAACCTCTGGAGGGGTTGGAATATATAGAGTACCCTCACTTTACCATGGGTCGAGGATGCGCAAGGATAACAAAACCCCCAAACACTCCTCCTCGGGGTACTTGTCTCTTTGTGAATTTCCTAACTAGATAGAGAGTTACCGATAATAAGTGCATGAGTTCTCTGGACTAATGTGAGTATTCGATTATTGGCACTTCCACCATCCATATTTTGCTAGCCTCTTCGGTACCGTGCATTGCCCTTTATCATCTTGAGAGTTGGTGCAAACTTCGCGGATGCATCCAGACACTTGGCATTTCATTTACACCACCATTTACACTTTGGGTGGGGCTCGCAACTTAATACCAGCGAGATGTTCTGGATAGATATCTCAAGGTGTATGATTAGTAAGTAGATGCTCATGAATAAATGGTCTACTTGTCTTGGCGTACTTCCCATTACTATCGAGCCTCTAACTTTCAAGTAGCATAATTAGCATTGCGATGCGTTTATAATTCTATCAATTGCCCAGTTGTAATTTGTTCACCCATGCATAGTTGTTTATCGTCTTTTGGGAGAGAGACATCACTAGTGAACATCATGTGACTCGGGTCCATATCAGCACCATTGCTTACACCTCCATCATTTAATTCTTTCATTTACTTTTCCATTGCAATCATTAACACTATTCCCTCTTGTGTTTTGATCCTTTGGAAACTACAAGGCCAGAGAGATTGACAACCTCTCTGTACTCGTTGGGAGAAAAATTATTTGTTGCGTGTGCAGGTCCACGTCTTCTGCTAGTGCCAGGCAGCGGACACCTACTTATTGATCCTCAGAGTCCTCCTGGTTCGATAAACCTTACAGTCTCCGTGTAAGGGAAACTTGCTGCTGACTACATCTCCACCTTCCACTTGGGGTAACCAACGAGGAGCGAGAAGTATATTCATCAACTCATCATCAAGCATGTTTCTCGCGCCGTTGTAGGGGACTCCAGTCTTCAAGATTGGGGAGTTGCACACTATCCTTTACCTATGATTTTAGTCTTGTTAGTTTGCTTTCTAGTTTTTGCTTTAGAGTCTTATACCAAAATCACAAAAAAAATAGTTGATTTGCTTTTAGTTGTTCTTTCTGCTTAGTCCAGCATGTTATGGTTTGATACTTTGAGGGAATCTGAGGTCCTAGAATTTCATCAAAGGAATGGAGAAAATATTAAGGAGGCTTGGGATAGAATTTCTGAAGCACATAAAAGAATTATGCCTTGGATACCTATCAAAATTGCGCTTATAAATTTTTATCATGGTCTTTTTATATGGTGTAAACACTCTCTTGATATTATAGCTAAAGGAGATTTTTTAGAGTGTGATGAGGCTAGAGCTCTTGATATTATACATGGTCTATCTAAATACCTTGATTATGGTCGTGGATTTGACACTATTATAGATAGACTTGCTACCATTGAAATAAGAATACGTGCTCTAGACTTAAGAGAAAGAGAGAAACCCATGGTTCATAAGAAATAGATTTTGAAAATAGATGATGACTAAGAGCCTTTTGTTAGAATTAGCATCTCTAACCAACACTTCCTTGCTTATTGTGATATTGGATCCATGGTTTCTACAATGCCAAAAGGTGTTTATAATTCTCTAAGCTTTTTAAACATAGACAATGTTTCATCTTATCATGAACATGCTAATGGGGATATTTCTCAGATCCAGGGAAAGGTAAAAGATGTCCAAGTTACATTCTCTAGAAGGAATGCAACGGTTGATTTCTTCATCATGAAGCCAAACCAAGGAAACATAGTGCTTGGAAGGGACTTCCTGTGAGCCATGAAAGGCTTCATTGATATAGGTAAAGGACAAATACACTTACGTGGGAAAGCGAAAGGTACGTACCCGTTCCCTAGGAAAAAATAATAATGAACTTGTTGAGAATCTGTTTGAAGGTTGATTCCAATGATTTTGGTGAATTTTGATCCTCCTTTTTTCCATCATGCCTAGCTCAAAGGCATAAAAGAAAGCACTTGTTGGGAGGCAACCCAATTTGTTTTTACTTTCAGTTTTAGTGGTCTTGATGCTTGTTACTACTGTAGCAACATCATTGTATCTTTATTTTGAAGCTTTGTGCCATGTTTTAGCCTCCGATTGCAAGAAAGTTCAAAAGTTGTGACATGCTGTCCAGTAACAGATTATGTCTGCTTGACGGACAAATTTGCCAAAAATCACCAGATCATCTTTTTTATATGAAGTTTTTGATAGGATGCTTTATATAATTGTCTTTGTGGCATCTGTTCTGAGTTTTTTTATTTGAGTTGCAGACGTGCCCCGAAAAAAATATTTACTACCTGTTGTTCTGTTTTTCACAGATTCTGCCACGTTTTGCGTTTTCATCATTTTGCAAAATCTTAAGCTTGCTTTTCCTTTGCAAAAACCATTTGGAAATCAAGAGAAATAGTAGATTTTTCATGAAAATCTTTATTTCGAGTAGATAATAAATTATTTTATCATGGGTACTAACCGCTCTAATCAGCTTATGATGAGTTTCGTATGAAGGGAGTTTTCAAGTATGGGATGGAAGATGATGAAAGAAGATCCACGAGTGTCAAGCGCTCAAGCTTGGGGACGTCCCCATGCACCCCCAAGAAATATTCAAGGAGACTCAAGCGTCAAAGCTTGGGTATGCCCTCGTGCATCCCCTTCTCTATCAACAATCATCGGTTCGTCCATCTCCATGCTATATTTTTATCACTTCATATGTTATGTGCTATGTTTGGAGTGTCCCGCTCTTTACTTTTTAGTTTGTTTTAGTTTTTCTTGCTGTTCATAACAAGTCGGAACGTAGCCTTCCTTGTTTGGGAGAGAAACACGCTCCATTCCACTCTAGAACACAACATAGGTTTTCATGCTTATCCTTTTTGTGTGTTCTTTATCTTTCCTTAGTTGTTGTCATGCTTAGCTCTTAGTTTTCATGCTATATCTTTTTAAGAGATTTTATTTAGGTTGCTTTTGGAACTCTCTTGAGTTATCATGCTTATCTTGTTTAAAGAGTTGGCTTGTTGCACAGAGTTGTGTGTCTTGCATGAGTAGGTAATTGAGGTTGCTATTTAAATAGAGTTGTAACTTGCAATAGTTTTGAGGTATTGGTTTGAGTAATGTTTGGACTATTGGTGCCAACAGCTTGAGCCTATTAGTGATATGTGTCGTATTTTGGGAAATCCGTGTGTTTTTCAAAAACTAAAAATTAGTTGAGAACTCTAGCTACTAGATTGGTCGCTAACCTCTGGAGGGGTTGGAATATATAAAGTACCCTCACGTTACCATGGGCCGAGGATGCGCAAGGATAACCAAACCCCCAAACAATCCTCCTCGGGGTACTTGTCTCTTTGTTAATTTCCTAACTAGATAGAGAGTTAGCGATAATAAGTGCATGAGTTCTTTGGACTAATGTGAGTATTCGATTGTTGGCACTTCCACTATCCATATTTTGCTGGCCTCTTCGGTACCGTGCATTGCCCTTTCTCATCAGAAGCCTCATTATATCTTTCCTCAAAATAGCCACCATGCCTACCTATTAAGGCATTTTCATAGCCTTTCTGAGATACATTGCCATGCAACATCCACCATCTCATGACTTGATCTTCATGCCATACATGCTTTTGATTGATCGAGGAGCCGCATGCTAGTTGGGCATTGCCCTTATTATTTCTACATGATGTGCTAGTTTCATTGCTTATCCTGCTACACTGGCAGATGCATACATTTGCATACATCATGATAGTTTTCATTTATCTTTATATTGAGTACTTCTTATAAAGTGTGATGATCTTCTTTTTATTCTTATAAAACATAGAGTGTTGCCCTTAAGTGAGGAAAATATCCCAAAGAGGAAAAATTAAAAGATCCCAAAGAGGACAAATGATAGATAAATATAAAGCGCCAAATAGGCCACAATAAAATAAAATAAACTAAAAGAAAAAGTAACAAAAGAGAGAAGGGGGCAACGCTACTATTCCTTTTGAAAGATGCACACTCATACTCCATTGCTATATTTGTACTACATAGAGATTATCATTCATGCATAACTATGTGGGGACCCTTACACTATAGAACTTGGCTTGTATATTCCAATGATGAGCCTCCTCAAATGAGCTCTAGGTCTTCATGAGAAAGCAAGTTGGATGCACCCCCGCAAGTTCCATTAGAGAGCTTATTACCTTAGCTCCTATGTGCATCCGTTGCATGGAAATCCCTACTCCTCACATCATATCTATCATTTGGCTTTCTCTCGCCTATGGTTTTCCTCATTGATGTGAGCCTTTCACACATTTTTGTTTTCCTTCCCCGTCATTATTCTATTTTCCATCCTAAGTGCCAACATATCTTGCTTACACTCATCCATTGCATGAGTGCTCAAAGTCGAAAGGGAGAGGATCATTTTGACTTGTGCGTGACTAGTGGTATGTGGATGAGTCAAAATAAGATTCTGAAGGAGACCAAGTGTGATGTTTAGTAGATTGAGTTCTCAATTAAAAATATATTGTATGTTGTAAACCCATCTCCCATTTCTTGCACGCAAACACCATTTGGAGACATTCGAGTCATGGACAGCAAGAGCTCTTGCACCTTTATGTTGTTACTTTGCTAATTTCAATACTAGATATAGACTCTTGCTTGTTATTGTCTTGACTTGAATTGCATATCTTACTTGCTTTACTTTGAAGTTCTTATATGTGCGTTAGCATGCACCATAAAAATTATTTGTGTTATCATTTACCTACTCGAGGACGAGCAGGAATTAAGCTTGGGGATGTTGATACGTCCCAAACGTATCTACAATTCCTGCTTGTTACATGATCTTTTAGGTGACATTGTTATATGTTTTGCTACACTTTTAAATATTTTTACACATATTTAGACTAACCTACTAACTCAGTGCAACCAGTGCCACTTTCTATCTGTTGATGTCTTTTTTGCAGGGGCTTTTACCCAAATTTCCAGAGCTCCAAAAATCCCAAGAAAAATATATAAAAATCAGTGTGACGGAAGCTTCCAGATCACCTAAGATGGCCCAGAGGGGAGCCAGGGGCTGCCGAGGCGGCCACACTGCGCGGCCTAGCCCCTGGCCGCACCCACATGCCGTTTGGGTGGGCCCCACCTCTTCTGACGCCCTCCTTTGGCCTATATTTACCACTACAATCGGAAACCCTTGAGGCATATCCAGAGTCACAAATTTCTCCATCGTTCCACCGCCGGAGCGCTTCCGAGATCGGGAGCGTCGGGAGACCTCTTCCCGGCACCCTTCCGGAGGGAGGATTGACCTCCGGGAGCTTCTCCACCGCCATAGACGCTTCCCGGACATGCTGTGAGTAGTCCTCCTTGGACCATGAGTCCATGACCAGTAGCTATGTGATGTCTTCTCTCCAATCTTGTGCTTCCATGATTAGCCCTTGTGAGCTACCCTACATGATCAAGGCATCTATGTAATTTTCCTGCTATTGCTATGCTTAGTTTGTTGGGATCCGATGGATTATGAGATTATCTTCATATTGTGATGAGTTATATATTTGATTATACTTTTATATTATGTTCTTTAGTGACTCATGCATGTTCTCCGTTGCTCTTTATTGCATTGGTAGAGTAGTAGATTGTAACTCCAAGCGGGAGTGTTATGCATGATTGTGGGTTTATGCCCCCTGATGTCTAGCTTGAGTGACAGAAACATGAGACTAGGGGATGTGTTGTGACCACGGTTGCAAGGATTGTTTACCTTATGCGTGGTTCGTTCTATGCAGTTGTCTGTTGCTTTGAGTTTACACTTTGGGTGGGGCTTGCAACTTAATACCAGCAAGATGTTCTGGATAGATATCTCACGGTGGGTGATTAGTAAGTAGATGCTGATGAATAAACGGTCTACTTGTCTTGGCGTACTGCCCATTACTATCGAGCCTCTAACTTTCAAGTAGCATAATTAGCATTGTAGTGTGTTTATAATTCTGTCAATTGCCCAGCTGTAATTTGTTTACCCATGCATAGTTGTTTATCGTCTTTTGGGAGAGAGACATCACTACTGAACATCATATGACTCAGGTCCATATCACCACCATTGCTTACACCTCCATCATTTACCGCTTTCATTTACTTTTCCGTTGCAATCACTATCACTATTCCCGCTTGTGTCTTGATCCTTTGCAAACTATAAGGCCGGAGAGATTGACAACCTCTCTGTACTCGTTGGGAGCAAAGTTATTTGTTTTGTGTGCAGGTCCACATCTTCTGCTAGCGCTAGGGAAACAGACACCTACTTGTTGATCCTCATAGTCCTCCTGGTTCGATAAACCCTATAGCCTCCGTGTAAGGGAAACTTGCTGCTGACTACATCTCCACATTCCACTTGGGGTAACCAATGTGGGGCGAGAAGAATATTCATCAACTCGTCATCAGCAATCCACACTGGGGAGTGTTCAATCACTTGTTTACATGTCGAGTGATGATGGTGAAGAAGTATTCTCAATAGGGGGGAGGACGAATATAGTGCAACTCTGTGGGGGTTTAGGAATACAGCTTAGAGGTAAGAGTAGTTTCCGGCAAATGTCTTTCCCTAATTCTGTGAATGGTTGGCAAGACTCCTGGTCCTATTGCGAGGATGTTCCAATTGGTGAGGGTTAGTCGGGCATTCCAGCTTATTCGCCTGAACGAATCCAGTTGGCTCCCTCTTTGACCGTGTCCAAGGTGGAGAAGGTGGATGTACACATTTTGGTGATTGCGTTGGTTGCTCTTTTGCGGAAGGGTGTCAACGCGGTGCATCTTATGGAAGTCTGCTTCCAGCGGAGGATCCAACCCCTCTAGACCAAAGCCCACCCCACGTGGATGTATAGTGGGCCGAATGACTCAACCCGCGTTCACCTGGAGGAGATCGGGGCAGAGCAGTTGGAGAATAACCTGAAAGCCATAAGGCATGTCCGAGACAACCCTAGGGGCACCAGGTTGGTGCCCCCTTTCTCGGAGGAGCATCCGCCGAACGAGGTAAGTCTTCATGTGTTCGAGCCAAGTGAACTTCATTGTAACCTTTTGTCTTTGTTTGTAATCTTGTTTTCTTCATTAGACATGCCTTTACAGTGTTGGTCAGCTCCGTGTCGGTGGTAGACCGCGTGCCCATTAATGTGGTGAGTGACACCGAGCACCATGAGGGCTCGGAAGATGATGAAGATGACCATGATGAGGAGGAGACAAAGGAGAGTGATGATGAACATGGAGACGAGGCAAAGTTTTCTCCGTCCGATGAAGTCCCGCCTAAGGCCCTCTCCAAAGAGTGCCAAGACCCTTGGATCTGTGCTCATGATGCCAAGACCCCGAGGGCGACGAAACTGACCATGTCCGCCATGCCGACCCAAAGTTCTAAACGGGGCCGGAGTGAGCTTAAGGTGTCACCGGAAAAGGCCTCCAAATAGCTCAAGACCACGGCATCCAAGCCTTGGATGGTTGTTCTGTGCGTCAAGGCTGACGTGCCTGTGGCTTCAGAGTAAGTATTCTTGCAGAGTGATCTGTTTTTGTCGATCAAGGTATTCTGAGTGATAGCTTATTTCCTTGTTGTTTTTGTTGCAGGCCTGATACATCGAGTGCTTCGCTGGAGCCCAAGACCTGTGATACAGGGCAAGCTGACACCAACGACGCCTCCTCCAAAGGTAACCCTTGAGCTCACTTGTGTTTCATTTGGGACTTGAGACTTAGCCTCGAAATGATCTTTTGAATGCATGTCAACACGTGCAGGGTGGCGAGATGTGATCGACCTTGACCCTATTAGTCCTTCGATCATTGATGAAGCGCAGAAGCAAGATGTGACTCCCAGCCGACTAGTTGCTCCGTTGGCTGCCAAGGTTCTGACTCTTGTGGCTAAGAGGACTTCTTCAGCTTGTGCGTCATTCGTACCTGGTCCGTCTGCCACTCCGTCGCTTCCTCCCATGGACTGCCGCATTTTCTAGCTGCACCATATCCCGGAGGACCAAGAAGGCGCACACAAGGAAGCCTTGGCTCAGCTGGAGGTGAGTGTTAGGCGATTGAAGAAGGCATATGATGTCAACGAAGCCGTGGCGAAGAACATTCGGGTGAGTCCTTTTTATACACTTTTTTTTCTAATCCCGAGTGGGTTTGCTCCGGGGCACACCCACTGGGTGTCCACTTTCAATGGGGGCACGGTGAGCGCACCCATTGGGTGTAGTCCCCGAGGTTACCGTTGACTGAAGTGGTCGGCAGTAGTCTTAGTTCTTGTGTTGACTCGAGAGAGGTTGATGGGGTACGAGGCCCTTTGTCCCTCCTCTTATCCTTCCAGTGGGGGTAGTCCCCGAGACTGGCATCGACTGGAGCAGTCAGCGGTAGTCTTAGAGTTATCATTTCTGTACTTCACGTAATCTGTATTTGTTGATGGCAGACCGCCTAAGGGCTCGGGAGTCGTAGTGATGTTGTGGAGCAGGAATTGCAGGACCTTTGTCTCAGCCTTGGTGCGGAAAAGGACAAGAGCGAGCGCCTAGAATAGGAGAAGCGTGGTGCTGAAGGTAAGCCTTTGCTGACCAAGTGCCTTATGGTTTGATCTTCCTCCCCATTCGGCTGAGGATATTTTACCATATCGCCTTTCTCAGAGGTCGAAAAATTACGTTTCTTTAGTTACCACGAAGGAGGCCCTAAAGAAGAGGGATGAGTAACTGGCATCAGTCTAGAGGGAGGCCAATAAAAAAACCAAGGTGGCCGAAACCAAGATCAATCGAGAAGCTTGAAGAGGAGAACCGGCTTTTGAAGGTTGTTGCGGCAAAGTCACCTGAGGAACTCGTTGAGCTGAAGAAGCACTATGCCGAGTGGGAGACCAAGTTCGAGGAGGTCACCGCCAAGAGGGCCGAATTGGAGTAATTTGTTGAAGACTATCGCAAGGAGATGAGAGAGAAACTCAAATGTACATTGTGAATCTAAATGATCCCTTGCTATTGCCTTATGATTTCCATGTAATGTTTCTCATCCTTTATTTTTTTCTCTGTGCCCAGCCTTCTGTATCAGTGTCAATGAGGAGATGATGGCAATTTCTCGCAATGGCTAGACGAATGCTATTCTCGATTGCTCAACAATTAGAAATTGTCTTGCAATGACCCACCAGCGCGTGGGATCGAGGCCGTTTTTGAGGGTAGAGTATTCAACCCAAATTAGTTGATTCGCCAATAGGAAGTGAGAGGATACTCTCAAGTATTAGCAGCTGAATCTGTCAGATTCAACAACACCTGAAAGATTAATATCTGCAAGCAAAGTATCAACAACAAAGTAGTACGATAGCAACGATGTCAGAAACGATCTGTTGACGGCTGACTATTCCAAACTGTCGTATCAATGGCGCCACAACTTGCCCGTTTACGGAAATTGTCTTTTCCCGTCAACGCCGAGCGAATCAGAATTGTAGCAGGTAGCAGCAGTGTAACGAATAGCAGCAGTGGCAAGGAACAACAGTAGTGACAGCAGTAGCAAGTAACAGTAGTAGCAAGTAGCAACAGTAGCAAGTAACAGCAGAGCAAGTAATAGCGGCAACAACAGTAGTAACAGCAGCAGAGCAAAACAAGTAACAGCAGCAGTGGGACAAACTCGTAGGCAATGGGTCGGTGATTTGTTTGGATGATATTCATCATGCAACAGTTATAACACGGAGAGATATGTGGCTAGCTCCCGTTCGTCAATGTGATGTAGGCATGCATTCCGTGTGTCGTCATACGTGCTTAGGGAAAAGAACTTGCATGACATCTATTGTCCATCCCTCCCGTGGCAGCGGGGTCCAAAAGGAAACTACGGGATATTAAGGTTCTCCTTTTAATAAAGAACCGGACCAACGCATTAGCACTTGGTGAACACATGAACTCCTCAAACTATGGTCATCACCGGGAGTGGTTCCGGTTATTGTCAGTCCGGGGTTGCCGGGTCATAACACATAGTAGGTAACTACAACTTGCAAGATCGGATCTAAAGCACACATATATTGGTGACAACATAATAATTTCAGATCTGAAATCATGGCACTCGGGCCCTAGTGACAAGCATTAAGCATGGCAAATTAGTAGCAACATCAATCTCAGAACATAGTGGATACTAGGGATCAATCCCCGTCAAAACTACATCGATTACATGATAGATCTCATCCTACTCATCACCGCCCAGCGAGCCTACGAATAGATTACTCACGAACGATGAAGAGCTTCATGGAATTGGAGAGGGAAGAAGGTTGATGATGACGATGGCGACGATTTCCCCTCTCCGGAGCCCAAAACGGACTCCAGATCTGCCCTCCAGATGAAGAACAGGATGTGCCGGCGCCTCCATATCGCAAACGCGACGAAATCTTCTCTCTTGATTTTTTCTGGGACGAAAGTGAATTTATAGAGCTGGGTTTGGGGGCGGCAGAGCCACGTGGGGCCCACAAGCTTGCTAGCCGCCACCAGGGGGGTGGCGGCTACAGGGCTTGTGGCCCACTGGCCCATCCCCTCCGGTGGATCTTTGCGCAGGTATTTTTCATATTTTCGAGAAATATTCTCCGTAAAATTTCAGGACGTTCTGAGAACTTTCATTTCTGCACAAAAACAACACCAAGGCAATTCGGCTGAAAACAACGTCAGTCCAGGTTAGTTCGATTCAAACATGCAAATTAGAGTCCAAAACAAGGGCAAAAGAGTTTGGAAAAGTAGATACGATGGAGACGTATCAACTCCCCCAAGCTTAAAACGTTGCTTGTCCTCAAGCAACTCAGTTGACAAACTGAGAGAGAAAGAAAAACTTTGACAAACTCTGTTTGATCTTGTTGTTGCAACTATGTCTAACTCATAACTAGAATTTCAGGAATATCACAAGTTAACAACATCAGCAAGTGACTCAAAGGTCTCGCGGTAAACTAATATCAATGGCATAATCAGCTAACGAGCAAATAATAATGAGTTTCAAATACCAACACTTCAATCAAAACAAGCATGAAGCAATATGAATAGGTGGTATCTGGCTAGCTCTTTCTGAGACCGCAAAACATAAATGCAGAGCACTTTCAAAGATCAAGGGCTGACTAAACATTGTAATTCATAGCAACGAAGATCTAGTCATAGTCATACTCAATATCAATCAAAAGCAAAGCATAAAAATGAAAGAGGTGCTCTCTAATTGGTGCTTATACAAGAGGAGGATGACTCAACAGGAAAATAAATAGACATGCCCTTCGCAGAGGGAAGCATTGATTTGCAGAGGTGCTAGAGCTCAAGCTTTGAAAACAAAGATAATAATTTTGGGTGGCATGCTTTCATTGTCAATGCAATGACCAAGAGTTCTCATCATCTTCCATGCTACTCATGCTATAGGCGGTTCCCAAACAGAAAAGTAAAGTTTTAACTCCCCCGCCACCAATCAATCACACTCCACGGCTAGCCGAATCCTCGGATACCGTCCATACTAACATCAATCCGGGGGGAGTCTTGTTTTACAGTTATGTTTTTGATTTAAGCGTGGAACTGGGCATTCCAATTACCGGACCCTTTCTCGTGAATGACAGTGAATAAACACATGTCGAGGATAACACTCCTAGCATGGAAGATACCAATAGCCCCCTGTCACCACATGAGCGGTTCGGGCATGCAAAACAGATTATTTCTTGAAGGTTTAGAGAGTGGCACATGCAAATTTACTTGGAATGGCAGGTAGATACCGCAAATAGGTAGGTATGGTGGACTCTCATGGAAAAACTTTTGGGTTTATGGAAGTGGATGCACAAGCAGTATTCCTCTTAGTACAAGTGAAGGCTAGCAAAAGACTGGGAAGCGACCAACTAGAGAGCGACAACAGTCATCAAGATTCAATGAGTTGGACTTAACATTGAATGCAAGCATGAACAAGATATAAATCACCATGAACACTAACATCATAGAGGCTATGTTGATTTTGTTTCAACTACATGCATGAGCATGCGCCAAGTCAAGCCACTTGAATCATTCAAAGGAGAATACCATCCTATCATACTACATCATAGTCATATCAAAAACTATGTTGGCATTCAAGACAAACCATTATAAGATCCTAGCTAATTAAGCATGGATCAGAAACTATGATCTCTAAGTTGTCATTGCAAACATGGTTCTCTCACAACAAAGCTGAATCAGGCATGACAAGCTAGTCATATTTACAAAAACAAAATAGATAGAGTTCATACCAGCTTTTCCAGTCTCAGTCACTTCATCATATCTGAACATTATTGCCTTTCACTTGCACGATCGAACGATGTAAACACTAATAAGAGCGTTCGTGCATTGGATTAAGCTTAATCTGCAGGCAAACATAAAGGAGAAGACAAAGTAATATGGCTCTTTGAAAGCTAAACAGGTATGCATGCAAGAACCACTTAACATTGTAACCAATATCTTCTACCTTGACCCAAAGAAAAAGAAAACTATTTACACGGGAAAGCTCCCAACAAGCAAAAGAAGAAAGAAAAATCTTTTTGGGTGTTCTCAAAAGTACACAAAACAAGAAAACGAAAATAAACTAGCATGGATAATAAAGTGGCAAAGTGTAAACACCGGCTAACAAAGTGAAAACATAAGCATGAATGTAAGGTCAGTGAGAACACGTACTCCCCCATGCTTAGGCTTTTGGCCTAGCTTGGTCTACTCCCAAGGTGGGAAATATCCAGCTTCGGGATACTCCGGAGGAGACTGTGGATGCCACTGCTGTGTGAGCTCCTCTGGCTCCCACTGATAAACTGGCGTCTGGTAGTCGACTGGCGGCTCGGGCATGGGCACCTATGGTTGGGCCAAGCCCCAATATGCGTAGATGTCCGAGGGCATAATAGTGTACCTGCCTGCATGAAGACCGAACAAAGAAGGAGCAGGCGAAGTAATAGTCTCTCGAGTACCCTGACTAAATACTAGGTTATAAATCATCTGTCTACTAGAATATCTATCCAGAAAATCATGGCGAACCATGCTATCATAATCCAGATATTTCTCAGGAAGAAGCATCTCTCCTTCCTCTCCCAATCTAACAGGTATCTCAAAGTGTCTGGCAAGATGGGTAGCATAGATACCTCCATAGACGACACCCTTGGAACGGTTGGTGTTCAACCGCTGGGCTACTATAGCACCTAGGCTATAAGTCTTATCGTTATAAAGGCCTTGGCGCAAAACTGCAAGGTCTGGAGAACTAAGTGATCCAGCCTCCCCACGGTCAATCAAACATTTCCCACAAATAATGAGAAGTACCGAAGCACAGGAAAATGTATGCTAGCAATCCTAGTGCGAGACACTCCTCTCTCCTCTCCAACAGCAATAGTACCTATGAAATCCTCCAAGTCCCGTGGACGAGGGTCACGAATATCCCCAACATAAGGTAATTTGCATACATTGCAAAAATGCTGTAGCTTCATGCACTGGGGGATGTCGTATATCATGAACTCAACCATGGAAGGATTCTTCCTCGGATAAAAGTTGAAGCTTTGAACGAAAATATTGGTGAGGAGAAGGTATTGCGAGCACTTATCTTCAACGAACGCAGTAAGACCTGCGTTCTCCACCAAGTAATAAAAGTCTTCATAAAGCCCAGCGGCGCGCAAAAAATCATCACTTGGCCACTCGCACGCTCGAACTTTTGTGACTCGAGGAACTACGTACTTGGGGTGGTTCTTCTCATCCTCCTTGGGGTTACGGCTTGAAGGGCCTTTCAAGAACCTCCCCATCTTTTCTTTTTTCTAGCTCTGAAAAATTCTGAAATTTTTAGAGACTTCGAAAGAAAAGTGAATAAAGATTAACCCAACTCATAGGAACTACTCCTAGTAGTGCCTAGAGACCGTATCACGCGCTAAAACTACTTGGGACCAGCTAAATCAACATTTCTAGCTCAAGAACAGGGTCACCAAGGTAGCAAGAATACGCAAAGGATAAAGCACTAGAGCAAAAACTAATTGGACCAATGGAGGACTCACTTAGCAAGGAGTAATTTCCCCAAAACGGTTCGGAGAATGGTGCTTTGAGCAAGGAGATCAAAAATCACACCCAAATGAGCAAGAGCACGGGTTTGAGCTACGAAACAATTTTTTCTGGAGGTGGAAGAAGAGGATGGGAGCTGGAATGAGTTGAGGGGGTCCCTGTGGGCCCCACAAGCTTGCTAGCGGCCACCAGGGGGGCGGCGGCTGCAGAGCTTCTGGCCCACTGGTCTGGCCCCCAGACCAACTCTCAGGCCCAGTATTTTTCAAATATTCCAGAAAAAATCATACTAGATTTTCAGGACCATCAGGGAACTTTTATTTTTAGGGTATTTTTATCCGGGACGCTAAAACAGAAAACAGGAAAAGCTAAACTAAATCTATCATTTTTCTTCTAAGCAAGAGAAAATGAAAGCTCAAAACAGAGGTATGTGACTCTTTGATTCATCCATTTCATGGTCATCGTAAGAAATCCGTCAATGGGGTTGATCAAGTCCTCATGACAAAACATTCTCGAATCGCAAGAGAGAACAGAGAACTTTCGAATAGCCACTAAGTCACCTCAATGGCGATATGTATCTCCCCAACAAGCAAATCATACTTCATCTTGACACGAGGAATAGGGCATTCAAAGCTCCCAATAAGAATCGATGAAGTCTTTTCGATAGCATTGATGCAATGTACTTGATATCGTTTCTTCGGAAAGTGCACTGTATGCTCATTATCGTTGACATGGAAAGTGACATTGGCTTTGTTGCAATCTATAACAGCCCCTGCTGTTTTTAAAAAGGGTGTTCCAAGGATGACAACCATGGCATCATCCTCGGGAATATCGAAGATAACAAAGTCTGTTAAGATAGTGGTGTTAGCAACCACAACAGGCACATCCTCGCAAATGTCGATAGGGAAAGCAGTTGATTTGTCGGCCATTTGCAGAGAAATTTCAGTGGATGTCAACTTATCCAATTCAAGTCTATGATAAAGAGAGAGTGGCATAACACTAACACCGGATCCAAGGTCACATAAGGCAGTTCTTACGTAGTTTCCTTTAATGGAACAAGGTATAGTGGGCACTCCGGGATCGCCAAGTTTCTTAGGAGTTCCACCTTTGAAAGTGTAATTGGCAAGCATGGTGGGGATCTCAAGATCTGGTATCTTCCGTTTATTAGTCACGATATCTTTCATGTACTTGGCATACGGAGACATTTTGAGCATATCAGTTAACCGCATCTGCAGAAAGATGGGTCTTATCATCTCAATGAAGCGCTCAAAATCCTCATCATCCTTTTTCTTGGATGGCTTAGGAGGAAAGGACATAGATCTCTGAACCCATGGCTCCCTTTCTTTACCATGCTTCCTAGCAGTGAAGTCATTCTTATCGTATCTCTTAGGTTGTGGGTTATCAGGATTAACCGTAGGTTCAATCTCCACATCCTCATCATTGCTAGGTTGAGCATTATTATGAACATCACTGTCCATATTGTCACCAGGTTCATGTTCATCACGAGATTGTGTTTGTGCATTAGACGCAGAAATATCATTAGGTTCTTCAGGTGTGACAGTTTTTGATGAACTGACATGTAGGTTTCTATCATCCTTCTTCTTCTCCTTAGGATGATTGGGTGTATCAGCATTAATTCCTTGAGAGTCCTGATCAATTCTCTTAGGATGACCTTCAGGATACAAAATTTCCTGAGTCATTTTGCCTCCTCTAGTAATGACTCTGACAGAGTTGTCATTTAATTCATTAAGCAAGTGATTCTGAGCTTTAAGTACTTGTTCTACTTGAGTAGTAATCATAGAGGCATGTTTACTCAGAAGCTTCAAATCATTGACATTTCTGTCTACACAAGCACTTAAATGGCAAAGCATACGAGTACTTTGTTCCAAATGTCTGCTAACATAATCATTGAAACTCTGTTGTTTGGCAACAAAGTTGTCAAATTCATCAAAGCATAGGCTAGCAGGTTTGTCAAAAGGAATATCACTCTCATCAAACCTACGCAGAAAATTCACTTCTACTACTTGTATCGGGTTATCGAGACCATGGATCTCTTCGATAGGTGGTAGATTTTTGACATCTTCAAATCTAATGCCTTTATCTTGCATAGATTTCTTGGCTTCTTGCATATATTCAGGGCCGAGAAATAGAATACCTCTTTTCTTAGGAGTTGGCTTAGGAGGTGGTTCGGGAATAGTCCAAGCATTATCGTTGATCAAGATGTTATTCAGAAGGATCTCAGCTTGTTCGATAGTTCGTTCCCTAAAAACACAACCGACACAACTATCTAGGTGGTCTCTAGAGGCATCGGTAAGTCCGTTATAGAAGATATCAAGTACCTCGTTCTTCTTAAGAGGGTGATCAGGCAAAGCATTTTGTAGCTGGACGAGCCTCCCCCAAGCTTGTGGGAGACTCTCTTCTTGGAGTTGAGTAAAGTTGTATATTTCCTGCAAGGCAGCTTGTTTCTTATGGGCAGGGAAATATTTCTCACAGAAGTAATAGAACATATCCTGGGGACTACTCACACATCTAGGAGCAAGAGAGGTGAACTAGGCTTTAGCGTCATCCTTTAAAGAGAAAGGAAACAACTTAAGGATGTAGTAGCGGCGGATCTTCTCCTCACTAGTGAAAAGGTCTACGACTGTCTCAAACTCATAACCGTGGAAAGGATCAGATTCAACTAGAGAGATTATCTCAGGATCGATAGAGAATTCATAATCCTTATCGGTGATAAAGGTAGGTGAAGTGGCAAACTTCGGTCGTATTTCATCCTAGCTTTTAGAGATTTTTCCTTCCACTTGAGAAGTAATTTCTCACCGTCATAGGCATCCTTACACGCAAGAAAATCCTCAGCTATCTCTCCCTCCATAACTTAACCGTCAGGTATATCAGGCAATTCATATCTAGGAGAGCTAGATCTAGCAGGAGCAAAAGCAGGTTCTATCTCAATAGTATCGTCAGTTTCAGAAGCATCACGAGCATTGGCAGTAACTCTAGAAATATGAGCATCAAGGAACACCCCTAGTGGAACATCAGGCAAAGTAGTGTCTCTAGCAATATCAAGCATAGCATCATCAGGCATAGCATCTCTAGCAGTATCAGGCATAGCATCTCTAGCAGTATCAGGCATAGCATCTCTAGCAGTTTTAGGCATAGCAGCATCATAAGCATCATCAAGCATAGGCGACATATCAAGATTTCTACCAGGAGGTGATGTCGCAAACTTACTCATAACTGAAGGTGAATCAAGTGCAGAGCTAGATGGTAGTTCCTTACCTCCCCTCGTAGTTGAGGGCAAGACTTTGATTCTTCATAGTGATCAGCAGATATAAATCCCAAGTAACTCAGAGAATATAAAAATCGCTTCCTCGGCAACGGCGCCAGAAAAATGCTGATGGCAATCTCTGGCAATGGCTAGACGAATACTATTCTCGATTGCTCAACAATTTGAAATTGTCTTTCAATGACCCACCAACGCGTGGGATCGACGCAGTTTTCGAGGGTAGAGTATTCAACCCAAATTTGTTGATTCGCCAACAGGAAGTGAGAGTATACTCTCAAGTATTAGTAGTTGAATGTGTCAGATTCAACCACACCTGAAAGATTAATATCTGCAAGCAAAGTATCAACAGCAAAGTAGTATGATAGCAACGGTGTCAGAAACGATCTGTTGACGGCACACTATTCCTAACTGTCGTATCAATGGCGCCAGAAGTTGCCCATTGACGGAAATTGTCTTTTCCCGTCAACACTTAGCGAATCAGAATTGTAGCGGGTAGCAGCAGTGTAACGAGTAGTAGCAGTGTCAAGGAATAGCAGTAGTGACAGCAGTAGCAAGTAGCAACAGTAGAAAGTAACAGCAGAGCAAGTAATAGCAGCAACAACAGTAGTAACAGCAGCAGAGCAAAACAAGTAACCGCAGCAGTGGGACAAACTCGTAGGCAATGGGTCGGTGATTTGTTTGGATGATATTCATCATGCAACAGTTATAACACGGAGAGATATGTGGCTAGCTCCCGTTCGTCAATGTGATGTAGGCATGCATTCCGTGTGTTGTCATACGTGCTTAGGGAAAACAACTTGCATGACATCTATTTTCCATCCCTCCCGTGGCAGCGGGGTCCAAAAGGAAACTACGGGATATTAAGGTTCTCCTTTTAATAAAGAACCGGACCCACGCATTAGCACTTGGTGAACACATGAACTCCTCAAACTATGGTCATCACCGGGAGTGGTTCCGGTTATTGTCAGTCCGGGGTTGCCGGGTCATAACACATAGTAGGTAACTACAACTTGCAAGATCGGATCTAAAACACACATATATTGGTGACAACATAATAATTTCAGATCTGAAATCATGGCACTCGGGCCCTAGTGACAAGCATTAAGCATGGCAAAGTAGTAGCAACATCAATCTCAGAACATAGTGGATACTAGGGATCAATCCCCGTCAAAACTAACTCGATTACATGATAGATCTCATCCTACTCATCACCGCCCAGCGAGCCTACGAATAGATTACTCACGAACGATGAAGAACTTCATGGAACTGGAGAGGGAAGAAGGTTGATGATGACGACGGCGACGATTTCCCCTCTCCGGAGCCCAAAACGGACTCCAGATCTGCCCTCCAGATGAAGAACAGGATATGGCGGCACCTCCGTATCGCAAACGCGACGAAATCTTCTCTCTTGATTTTTCTGGGACGAAAGTGAATTTATAGAGCTGAGTTTGGGGGCGGCAGAGCCATGTGGGCCCCACAAGCTTGCTAGCCGCCACCAAGGGGTGGCGGCTACAGGGCTTGTGGCCCACTGGCCCATCCCCTCCGGTGGATCTCTGCGCGGGTATTTGTCATATTTTCCAGAAATATTCTCCGTAAATTTTCAGGACGTTCTGAGAACTTTCATTTGTGCACAAAAACAACACCAAGGCAATTCTGCTGTAAACAGCGTCAGTACAGGTTAGTTCCATTCAAATCATGCAAATTAGAGTCCAAAACAAGGGCAAAACAGTTTGGAAAAGTAGATACGATAGAGACGTATCAGGAGACAACGCAGATCCAGAAGGAGTTGAACCCAAAGATAGGGCTCATCAAGGACAATGCTGCTTTGGCCGTTCTCAGACTGGAAGCTCGTGTCGACTGCATGTTATGCTGCTTCAACTGGCTCCATTCGACTATCTCAGAGATCAACCAGGAGGTCACTCCTGGTGACGAGGTCCCCAAGGACACGCAAACCATTGTGAACCGAGTGAAGGTAGTCCCTGGTCAACTGCAATCTTGGAAGAAATCAGCGGTGGAGGCTGGAGCTGACATCGCCCTCTCACTTGTCAGGATCCATTGCAAAGGAGTGGACGAAGAGAAGCTGGAGAACCTTAGGGTCGTCAACAGGAAGAGTGCAAAGTTCTAGGACTTCATGGAGATGTTCATGGCGGCTGCCGCTCGGATCACCGATGGTATCGACCTCGACACCTTCGTGGAAGCTGTGGAGTCTTCACCCTCCGAGTGATGCTCAGGAAAAACATTAAGCTTTGATTCGCCTTGGAATACCGAGTGATTAATGTAACCTCTAAACTTCGATCGAGCCTTGGGCTCCCTTTATGTGCACCTTTTGTTTTAACCGGAACACGGTTTTATTTGTTGTCATTCAAATTCGGACTTCCGAACTTCACCTGAATTTGGATTTTTGTTTCCTTGATCATGCTCATTCGGAGTCATTTCCACCCGGACGAAAGCAGGTTCGTAGCCGAGTCCAGGTGCGTGGAGGATATCCTCAGTCGGGGAATGTTTTGACTTGGGCGAAAACAGCTTCGCAGCTAAGGGACGTTCGTCTTGGCTACCGGGTGAAGGTCTTGCGCTCACTAGAACCATTTGATCTAAGGGGAAAACGGGTTCGCTGCTAAGCTCCCGAGTGGGAAGGATGTCCTCACTCAAGGTCGGTTTTATCGTAAGCGAATTATGATTCGCAACCAAGATGTGTAAGTAGTCCGTGCGGACCCAGTGATGATCCTGTCCATAGCGGTGATCGAGTGCGGGTAGTGTCCACACTCAGAACCGTTTGTACTTAGGAGAATGTAGGTTCGCTGCTAAGCGCACGACCATGGAGGCTATTCTCACTCGGAGCAGGTTTTGTCTTAGGCGAAAATAGGTTTGCAGCTAAGGGACAATTGTCCTATTCATCTTCGCACCGAGGCAAGAGCATGTCCTTACTAGGAACTGTTTGAGCTTAGGTGAAAACAGGTTGGCTGTTAAGCCCCCAAGCGTGGAGGTTGTCCTTGTTCGGGATCGGTTTTATCTTAGGCGAATTATGATTCACAACCAAGACATAGAAGCAGTCCTTGCGGACCAAGTGATGGTCATGTCCATCCTAGTGTCCGAGTGTGGGTAGTGCCCGCACACGGAACCGTTGGTACTTTGGAAAAAATAGGTTCGCTGCTAAGCCCCTGAGCGTGGAGGCTGTCCTCACTAAGGGCAGGTTTGGTCTTAGGCAAAAACAGGTTCGCAGCTAAGGGACATTGTCCTGTTCATCTTGGCAGGCGAGTGAAGATTATGTCCTTACTCGGAACCATTTGAGCTTAGGCGAAAGCAGGTTCGCTGCTAAGCTCCCGAGCATGGAGGTCGTCCTCGTTCAGGATCAATTTTATCTTAGGCGAATTATGATTCACAACCAAGAAGTGGAAGCAGTCCTTGCGGATGGAGTGATGGTCCTATCCATCGTGGTGTTCGAGTACGGTTAGTGCCCGCACTGGGAACCGTTTGTACTTGGGCGAAACCAGGTTCGCTGCTCAGCCCCCGAGAATGGAGGCTTCCCTCACTCGGGGCAGGTTTTTGAGGGAGTTGTTTCACTGGAATGAGAAATTTGACAAAATGGGTGTAGAAGGAAAACACTTTATTCGTAAAATCATTCGGAGTTGTCATGGGAACGGAGATACATGTTCTATGTACAGAACTTGCGGAGCAAGTCCGCGTTCCAGGTCCTTGGCTCTTCCATCCTGTTTTGGAAGTTGTGAAGCCGATAAGCTCCATTGTGTAGGACCTTGGAGATTGCAAAGGGATCTTGTGTGACAGCCCGAGACTAACGCTCCAGAAGATTCCCCTTTTATTTCGTTGCGGCCATGCGATTAGATTGTCTGTCGCACTCATCATCGCGTCATTCGCATCATCTGCATTATACCGGGACTCTGTTGCCGCCAGTTTTCAAAACTCGCATCTGTTAGTAATTTCCGGTTCTCTTAGTTTCCGCTGTTGACCGTTTTGAGCCCAACCACACACGCACGTGTCCGTGACATCGTTAAAATCTTGTTTTCAAAAGTATGTTTTATACTTTCTCGGACTGGGTTGAAACTTGGCGTACGGTCTTATTATAGTGTAGTAGGCCGCCTACCAAATTTCGTCGCAATCGGAGTCCGTTTGATACACGAACGGTCGACCGTAGCGGCACCGTTTTCGGTTTATCGTCAGACATTTTTTGGTGTTTAAAATATCATTGCTGGGTTGAAAATCTTCCCTCTCGTCCCCACCTAGCCTCTCGAACAAAACCACCGCAACCCTCCAAGCCAACCCCCTCCGATCGGAGCTGTGAGATCGCGATCCAACGGCTCAAAAACGAAGCAAAACCCTAACCCTAACCACTTGTCTTTAAATAGACAGCAAACCCTAATCCCTTCGATCCCGTGTCCCAAACCGTAGCCCCCACAACTCCTCCTCCCACCCTCAGCCGTGGGGCCCGCCGAGCCCATCTGAGGCCCGCCTGGGCCCGACCATGCCACTCATGCCTCGGCTACCCCGAGCCTCGTGCGACCCTCGTCCTCCTGAGCTGCATCTCCAGCACCCCAGGCTCTCGTTCCTTGTCGGCCAGTCGCCGGAGGTCCTTGCCGCACCAGACCCCGACCAGGCGAGCCCCTCCACCATCGTCCCTCTCCATCTTTCCCTCGTTCTGTGTCTCCTCTAACCTCCTCTCTTTCTCTTCTTCGTAAGGAGGGCCATGGCCGCTGTGATGAGGAGCTCCTACACCGTCGCTGTCAAGCCTCCTCTCGCTGGGGACGAACTCTCCACGTCTGAATCTTGAGGCCCCGGGTCGGATCTGCGCGCCCCACGCCTCGCCGGAGCATCGCCTGCCGGTGGCGACGAGCACCGCCGGAACCTGGTGTCCGTCCCGCTCGAGCATGGCGTTGCCCGCATGTGGCCTCGTTGCATTGGTCCATCCGGCTATGCCGAGGCCGAGAAGCTTCGGTCAGCCTACCTCCTCTCCCCCCCGATCCGACCCAGATGGATCTAGCGGCCCAACCAACACGTGGCTCATCTTCGCTCCAAACCGGGCCCAGCTCGGCTCCCCACCGACCCGAGGCCGCGAGGTGAGCTATCCCCCACCACCGGTGCGTTATTACTATTCTGTGCCCATGTCCTATTTTCGCATGTACCTAGATTCGGCCCAACTCTATTTTTTATGTGTGCGAGTTTTCTATTATCCAGGGTTTTAAATTACAGGTTAGGTGTATATTTTGAAAAGCCCGTAGTTTTTAAACTGTGCGTCGGATCGCGACAAGTTATATATGAAGAACATGTATAATTTCATGTAGAATAACATTTTCTAACTCTCATGCATATTTAAAACTGTTTAGCATGTTGTTTGCCTTGGTTTGCGTGTCGACGTGTTAGAAATGGTTTAGGTCGTAGTTAATTAACCGTAGCTCCGTTGGAGATGAGCCTTATATGTAAATAGACTAAAATGACAAGTAGAATCACATGAATCACTTTGTTTTGCCATTTAACAAACATAAAATGTGATTAGTACAAATCTATAGAGATTAGAATTTAACGCGTGGGGTCATTTCGGATATGCTATATGTCATTTCCGGCCTCATTTAAAATGCCCAGATAGGTAGATTATTTGTGCTTCACCCCTTGCCATGTTTAACAACATTTAATATTGTCTTGGAAATAAATGAGACTAATCTAAGTAATTAAAAATGGAGTTTCGTCAATATGCAAATCGTTGCATATTAAGCTTCACTTAATGTGTAGTGTTTGATTGTGTGAATTGCCATGCCATTACTTGCATATTTGAACCGATCATTCATCATATTAGGGTGTGCATCATATCGTGCATGTGTGTGGTGAATATCGTGTGTTGATTCTTGTTTCCGGTTTGGTCGTCTCGATAGAGTTCCGCAAGCGTGTCGGAATGTGAGGGCCCATTCGACTACGTCGGTTCGTCTTCTTCCAAGCCGGATCTCAAGCAAGATGATCATTTGCCCAGATATCATTACTATCATTGCCATGCTAGTTGTCTCATTTCTTTCGTTGTGTCTCGGTGCCTACCACATGTTAAATATCAGCCTGCCAACATTGCCATGAGAACCTTCAACCTTTCTACAACCTAGCAAACCACTGATTGGCTATGTTACCGCTTGCTTAACCTTTGGATAGCGTTGCTAGTTGCAGGTGCAGTTTCTTCCATATGCAAACATGGGTTCCTTGTTATATCACCATATTAATGCTATTTAATTTAATGCAACTATATACTTAGTAAAAGGTGGAAGGCTCGGCCTTTCTAGCCTGGTGTTTTGTTCGACCTTTGGCACCTTAGTTTCGATTACCGGTATTATGTTCCATAAATGAGCGCTCCTAACATGCTTGGGGTTGTTATGGGGACCCCCTAGATTCTTGTTTTGGGATAAAACTAGTCTACCAAGGCCCAACATTGGTACTATATTTGCCCAACACAATAATACTGATCTTAATGTGACACATAGGGAGTTAGCGCTACCCGAGGAGCAATTCAACATAATACATGGGGGGGGGGCAATACTGTTGGTGCTGGTCCCAAACAGAGCCACTTGCCGGGACACCCCGGGCAATTCGGGGGGATGTCTATCCGGCCACCGTACGTAGTGCTAATCCATCGTGTCCTGAGAAGAAGATACGCGGCTCCTATCGGGTTCGTCGACACGTCGGGTGGCCTTGCTCGACTAATTTTACCTTTGTCTAGCATCTTGTGCGAGGGATTCCAAGGGTGCTTTGGGTTATCTCGAGGTTGAGGTTTCCCAGTAGGAACCCGAGGAGATCACGGGTTCCCTTGATCGAGGTCATTCCGTCGCAGCGTGTGGTAGTTTGTGACGGACTAGTTGGAGCACCCCTGTAGGGATAAATCTTTCGGAAAGTCGTGCCCGCGGTTATGTGGCAATGTGGAAACTTTGTTTAATATCCGGTTCTAGATAACTTGAATTTAACTTACTTAAAACTTTCCAATTGAGTGCGTAACCGTGACTGTCTCTTCTCATGAGTTCTATATCCGGAAGAGGACACGGTGGGGTTATGTCTGATACAAGTAGGTGCTCAGGATCATTCATTTGATCATCAGTAGTTCACGTCTGCTATGCGTAGATCATCCCACCCTTTATTCTTGTATTTGTAAGTTAGCCACCTAAAATAAATGCTTAGTTGCTTGTTGCAGCCTCACCACTTAACCATACCTCACCCATTAAGCTTTGCTAGTCTTGATACCTTTGGAAATGAGATTGGTGAGTTCGTGTGGCTCACAGATTACTACAACACCAGTTGGAGGTACAGGTAAGGTGACACTTTGACATGAGTGCGTTGATTGAGCTGTTTGGAGTCCTTCTTCTAATTCTTCATCGATCTTGGATGGGTGCCAGGCCGGTAGCCTCGGATAGCAAGGATGGGCGTCGTTCTTTTATCATTTTTTTCGTCCGTAGTCGGACCCTGCTGTTCTTCATGATGACTAATTATGTTGTTGTATTGATGTGACTCTGATGTAGCCTGTGGCGAGTGCAAGCCAACTCCTTATACTCATCTTTTCAGTACATGTACTTGTAACGATATCCATTCTTGTGAAACGACAAGATGTGTTTCTATCCCTGTCGACGCCCTCGCGCCAAAATAAGGATAGGGCCGCATCTTGGGTGTTACAAGTTGGTATCAGAGCAGTTTCGACCTAGGAGCCCCCTCGATTGATCGAACTTGGTCGAGTCCAGTCTAGTGAAAAAATTACTTTGAGTCTAGTTATATATTGGAGAGTAGGATTCTTTTTTCTCCTCTTCAATGCTCTGGTGAGGAATCTTGACATAAGAATTTTAATACTACTTCTCTTCTCACTCGATGTGACGGAGTTCTGACTTGGTGCCTCCTGCCGTGTTGATTTTATTCCGGGGAGTTGAGCTCCAGGGGATTCTTGAGCACATTGTTATCATTCAGATTTCTTAGTATCTCGGGACGAAGGATGTTCAAAATTGCTTCAATACTAATAGTGCGAGATAACCCCGGCATCCCTAGTACTAGTGCAGAGAGTTCGAGGGTACCGCCATACTTGGTATCGTTGTGATTACGACGGTCTGAGATAGATAAGTTTCTGAGATCTCTGGTTATGTGTTGACGGATGTGATACACTAGGCAGGTAGTGTTATTGCTAGGAGTTGAGTGATGGATATTACTCCTTGTATCCGTGGACCCGATTGCATGATCAGAAAATTTCGGGTATTCTTAGGTGGGAATTGAAGTAGTTACTTATAGGACAATCTTCCAACAGATGGATGATGTAAAGTTGGGGTTCGACATCTAGTGGATTCATTTGTTCACGGACGTCTTACAATGGTTCTCGTTGGGTCGTATAGAGTCCTTCTAGCTTGCTACGACTTAGGGATGCTATGTATGTAATGTGCACTGTCTTGTACATGAAGGCTACTGTACGATAGAGCTCGTGCGATCCTATCCACGAAAATTTCGGACGAAATCTATGTCATGAATTTGTTCCGCCTTGTTTTCCAATCCTCATCCTTTGTTTTGTTGGAGTATGGTAATTCGAGTTGCTTGATGACAAGTGGTCAATTCATATCTTTCCAAGAGGTGTTCTCATATTTTTATGGGAATGCAAATTGTTTTCCTCAATCAAGTTTCCTTTAAAATTCTTATCAACCGGAGTCGTCGTGTCAATTCTTTTTCATTCGGTGTGCTTCTGCTCAAATGAATTCAAACTTCTCCAATATTGCAAGATCAATCTTTCATTCTTTTCGGAGTTCTTCTCATCTGTCCTAAGTTGTCTTTCTTTTTCTGTGCCCTCCCTCCCCTTTTCCTTTGATGTCTCAATTATCATCCAATATTTTCTATTCATTACTGATTCCGTTATATTTTCTTTTCTTTTGTTCCCGGTGATTCATTGTGAAGATTCTCGGGAGTTTAGAGTTCATCATTTTTCATTCTTGTTCTGTTTTACGGTGAATTCACTTCAAGCTATCCGTGTTCATCATATCCTTTTCATCCTTTAAATTCTCTCCCATGTTTGTAATTCTTATCAAGCCTCTCTTGTTTTTCAGCCCTCTGTGTTCTATCCGGAGTGTTGATGTTATCTCAGAAGTTTCTTGTTTTCAATCCTTTCAATTATTTCGTGGGTCCCAACCTCATCAAGTTTTCATTTCTACTGGTGCAATCTCTCTTTTCTAATCAATTGTTTCAACGGTGGTTTCTTTTGAGTGGGCCCATAACCCACGGGTTTTCCCAGGATCTTACCTGGCTATTCTAATCTTTCCCGGAGATCTCTTATTCTTTTCAAATATGACGTAACAATGATTTTCATCAGTCATAGTTTTTCTCCAAGATCGCTGGCTCAACCTTTTCTTAGTCATCATTCCGGAGTGTCTCAGTTATTCTTGGTGGTGTTCTCCTCATCATTTTCATCTCGGAAGACCGAAGGAGTGGTTCTCTTAAATCTTTCTCCATTCTTTTGAAGATTGTCATCTCAGCTACGTGTTGTCCTCTGATTTGTTTTTGATCATGAGTATTCCTTCCATATCTATCTAGTGCATTTCAGATTTTTTTTCATTTCCGATCCTCCGAAGGCAATAATTTCAGAAGATTTCTTCACTCTCAGCTTTCAGTTTTCATTCTCAAATTCTTCTCAATTGTTGTCTCTTCGTTCGTGTCTCAATTATTTTGGTGCCTTGTTCAAGTTTCTCTCAGGTGGATCATGATCTCTTCATTCTCAAGGTGTTCTTCAAGATTGTTGTGGTAATACCTCAAGTATTATTTAACTTGCACTTCAAAGTGCAATTCTTCCTCCTTTATCCTTTGTGGTGGTGTTATAGTGTTCTTCTTAATGGAGGAGTCTCGAAGAGAAGTTGTTTCAAGAATGAGATATTTAAACCACCAATTCCTTCAATCATGAGATATTTTGAACCCATGATTTCCTCATTGAGCTATCTTGGTTTGAATTTCACGTAAAGCTTTTCCTATGGATTGTTGCTATTATGGTGATTATTGTTGATCCAAGTTTTCAATGTATCCTCTTGGGGTAAGAAGTGTGGATATTTGCTCTCAATCAATCCTTGGTTCTGTTAGTGGCTGGTTGTCACCTCATTATTTTGAAATGATTTCCATAAGCCCACTACAAGATTGTTCTTTTCGTTGTTGGTTTTCCAACAACTCTGTTCAATCCTTCTTCTAGACGCTTCTCAAATTCAATTGTGATGGAAATTTTAATTTTCTTCTCCATTCCTTCTTCTCAATGATCTAGTTCCCATTCTCTTTTTCCGGAGTTGTGGTGATGTTTCTCTCTTCAATGGATCATCTTGTTCTATCAAGATCATGTTCTCTCCTTGCTTATTCAATTTAGTTTGTTTCTTGTGAATCTTTTCAAGAACTTTCCATCGTATCAAATTTTGTCCCGTTTTCCTACCGAAGTGTTGCCGAAATTTTGTTTGAATTCTTGCTTGTTCCTCATGCCATTCTTCATCTCTTTGCAACCTTCAAGATTCATTGGTTTCACTCGTTTGTCAAAGAAGCGACTAAGTTTTACCTCTTTCTTTTCCTCTTCCCCTTTCATTCTTACATCTTGGGGAGAGATCTCTTGTTAGTGTAGGAGAGTTGTGACAGCCCGAGACCGACGCTCCAGAAGATTTCCCTTCTATTTCGTTGCCGCTGTGTGATTAGATTGTCTGTCGCATTCACCATCGCATCATTTGCATCATCTGCATTGCATCGGCACTCCGTTGCCTCTAGTTTTCAAAACTTGCATCCGTTAGTAGTTGTCAGTTCTTTCCGTTTTCGCCGTTGACCGGTTTGAGCCCAACCACACACGCACGAATCTACGACATCGTTAAAATCTTGTTTTCAAAAGTATGTTTAAAACTTTCTCGGACTAGGTTGAAACTTGGCGTGCGGTCTTATTATAGTGTAGATAGGTCGCGTGCCAAATTTCATCGCAATCGGAGTCCATTTGATACCCGAACGGTCGACCGTAGCGACACCGTTTTCGGTTTATCATCAGACTTTTTTTGTGTTTAAATATCATTGCAGGGTTGCAAATATCCCCTCTCGTCCCCACCTAGCCTCTCTAACACAACCACCACAACCCTCCAAGCCAACCCCCTCCGATCGGAGCCATCGGATCACGATCCAATGGCTCGAAAACCCTAAATATCCAGCAAACCTTAATCCCCTTCGGATCCCATGCCCCAAACCCTAGCCCCAGCAGCTCCTCCTCCCACCCTCAGCCACATGTCCCGCCGAGCCCATCTGAGGCCCGCCCGGGCCCGACCACGCCACCCCTACCTCCGCTTCCCCAAGCCTCGTGCGGCCCTCCTCCTCCCAAGCCGCATCTCAAGCACCCTAGGCTCTCTCTCCTTGCCAGCCGGTCGCCAGAGGACCGCCCCACGCTGGACCCCGACCAGGCCAGCCCCGCTGCCGCCATCCCTCTCCATCTTTCCTTCGTTATCTGTCTCCTCTAACCTTCCCTCGTTCTCTTCTTCGCAGGGAGGGCCATGGCCGTTGTGATGAGGAGCTCCGACACCAGAGCTGTCAAGCCTCCCGTCACCAGGGACGGACTCTCGACGTTCGGATATCGAGGCCTAATACGTCTCCAACGTATCTATAATTTTTTATGGTTCCATGCTATTATCTTGTCAACTTTGCATGTTTTGTATGCATGAATATGCTATTTTATATCTTTTTTGAGACTAACCTATTAACACAGTGCCAAGTACTAGTTTTTGTTTTTTCTGTGTTTCTGACCTTTTTCAAAGGAGAATATTAAACGGAGTCCAAAAGGAATAAAACCTGCGGAATGATTTTTTCCATAAGAGAAGATACGCAGGAGACTTGAGAACCAATGCAGGGGACCTCGAGGGAGGTCACAAGCCCCCTAGCCGCGGCCTTGGGGGCGCGGCTGGCAGGATTGTGGGCCCCCCGTGGCTCCTTTGCCCTACCTCTTTTGCCTATAAATTCTCTAAAAATCCAAAACCACCAGAGAGAGCCACGAAAATACTTTTCCGTCGCCGCATGCTTCTGTCTCCGCAACATCCCATCTAGGGACCATTATGGTGCCCTGCCGGAGGGGGGATTCGGACACGGAGGGCTTCTTCATCAACACCATTGCCTCTCCGATGATGCGTGAGTAGTTCACCACAGACCTTCGGGTCCACAACTAGTAGCTAGATGTCTTCTTCTCTCTCTTGGATCTTCAATACAAAGTTCTCCATCATCTTCATGGAGATCTATCCGATGTAACTTTCTTTTGCAGTGTGTTTGTCGAGATCCGATGAATTGTGGATTTATGATCAGATTATCTATGAATATTATTTGAGTCTCCTCTAATCTCTTATATGCATGATTTCGTATCCTTGTAATTCTCTTCGAGTTGTGGGTTTCGTTTGGCCAACTTGATCTATAATACTTGCAATGGGAGAAGTGCTTGGTTTTGGGTTCATACCGTGCGGTGTCCTCATCTATTGACAAAAGGGGTAGCGAGGCACGCATCATGTTGTTGCCATCAAGGGTAAAAATATGGGGTTTATATCATATTGCATGAATTTATCCCTCCACATCATGTCATCTTGCTTAAAGGGTTACTCTGTTTGTTATGAACTCAATACACTAGATGCATGCTTGATAGCGGACGATGTGTGGAGTAATAGTAGTAGATGCAGAAAGTATCGGTCTACTTTTCTCGGACGTGATGCCTATATGTATGATTATTGCCTTAGATATCATCCTGATTTTCTGCGATTCTATCAATTGCTCGAAGTAATTCGTTCACCCACCGTAATACTTGCTATCATGAGAGAAGCCTCTAGTGAACACTATTCCCCCCGCATGTACTTCAAATCATATTTTTAGATCTACACTTTTACTTTGTTGCACTTTCCACCTTGAGATCTCACCTTGCAAATAATTGTGAAGGGATTGACAACCCCTTTATAGCATTGGGTGCCAGTTTGTTTGTTTTTTTGCAGGTACATTGGTGCCTCATCTTGATACTCCTACTGGATTAATACCTTGGTTTTCAAACTGAGGGAAATACTTATCGCTACTGTGCTGCATCACCCTTTCCTCTTCAAGGGAAAAACCAACGCAAGCTCAAGAGGTAGCAAGAAGAATTTTTGGCGCTGTTGCCGGGGAGGATCAAGTCAAGAATAGTCTCCCGTCAACGTGCCAATTTCTGGCGCCGTTGCCGGGGAGTATTCAAAGTGAAGCATATCCAAGTAACTATTGCAAACTCATCTCTTGCATTTACATTATTTGCCTTTTGCCTCTCGTTTTCCTCTCCCCCACTTCTGAAAAAAAAATACAAAAATATTTGACTTTTTCGTTTCCCTCTCCTTTGCTTGTGTGCTATGTGCCTTCAATATGCTTGCATCTTCGCTTGCTAAAAATCTATTGATATGGATCCTCATCCACTTGCTAATCTATTTAAGAGATCCAATTATGTTGAACCAATTTCTAGTGAGTTGAGTGCACTTGACTATCTTTATGAAGTTTTGCTTGAGAAGCGTGAATCTGAAAATTGTGATGAAGAAAATTATGAAGTGATTCACGAGGGCTCTTTGAATGAAAAGCATGATTGCAACGGTTTCACTATGAATTCTATTAATTTCAATCATGCTAAAAATATGCAAAACCCTAAGCTTGGGGATGCTAGTTTTGCTATGTCCACTACTCGTTGCAATGATCATGATTGGGGTGATGATTTTTCTTATAATCTTGAAAATTTGTTTAAGCCTCATGATGAATATGATATTTGCAATAATACTGAAAGTGGGTTTGGAGAAGTCATGACTTTAGTTAATGATAATCCCACTATTTTTTGAAGAGCGTCAACTTTGCATGCATGTGGATCATGAAAAGAATATCCTTTGTGATAGCTATATTGTTGAATTTGAATATGATCCCACATGTAATTGTTATGAGAGAGGACAATATTATGGTAGAAACTTTCATGTTACTAAATTACCTCTCGTTATGTTGAGATTGCTATTGTGTCTTTCTTCTTCCTTGCATATGGCAGTTATTGCTTGTCTTGATAATTTGTTTTCCTATAAAATGCCGATGCATAGGAAGTATGTTATACTTAGATATGTTTGTCACATGTTTCATGATGCTCTCTTCGTGTCCGATTGCTATCTTTTATGTGAGCATCATGGAATTATCAATGCCTAGCTAAGGGCGTTAAACGATAGCGCTTGTTGGGAGGCAACCCAATGAATTTATATTTGCTTTTTTGGTTTCTGTTTTGTTGTGTCCACACCATCATAATTATGTTATGATTGTGTTTTTTATGTTTATTTTTGTGTTTGTGCCAAGTAAAACCTTTATGATTAGTTTTGGTGATGGTTGTTTGATCATGCTGAAAAAGACAGAAACTTTGCACTCACGAAATTATTTTTGATTCCTATCCAAAAAGAGCTTTTGAGTTTAATCGTTTTGCTGCTGGTTGATATGAAAATTACCCTAATTGTCCTAATGTTTCAGAATTTTTGGGATAACAGAAGTATACGAAGTATACATATTGCTACAGACTGGTCTGTTTTTGACAGATTCTGTTTTTGTTGCGTTGATTGCTTATTTTGATGAAACTATGGATAGTATCGGGGGGTACTAGCCATGGAAGAGTGAGAATACAGTAATATAACATCAATCTAAATAGAAATCAAGTTTACTACAGTACCTAAAGAGTTGGTGGTTTGTTTTCTTATGCTAATGATATCACGAATTTCTGTTTAAGTTTTGTGTTGTGAAGTTTTCAAGTTTTGGGTGATGTTCTCATGGACAATGGGATAAAGAGTGGAAAGAGCTTAAGCTTGGGGATTCCCAAGGCATACCAAGCCAAATTCAAGGACACCAAAAAGCCTAAGCTTGGGGATGCCCCTGTAAGGCATCCCCTCTTTCGACTTCAATCCACCGGTAACGTTACTTGGAGCTATATTTTTATTCACCACATGATATGTGTTTTGCTTGGAGCGTCGTGTCTTATAGGAGTCTTTTCTTTTTGTTTTGTCACAATCATCCTTGCTGCACATCTTTTTGAGAGGGACATACACTCATCGTGAATTTGCTAGAATAATCATTGAGCTTCACTTATATCTTTTGAGCTAGATATTTTTTCCCTAGTGCTTCACTTAAATCTTTGTAGAGCACGGCGGTGTCATATTTTGTAGAAATAAAAACTCTTGATCTTCACTTATATCTTTTTGAGTGTGCTCTCTTTAAGTAACTTGGTAATTGGTGTGTGCTATGAAAGTAGACCTAAAGATGATAGGCATCCAAAGAGGATATAATAAAAACTTCCATATTCAAGTGCATTGATTAGTAAGAGAAGTTTGATTCCTACCAATTAAGTTTTGAGATATGGATTTGGTAATATTAGAGTTATGTTAGTAGGGTGTTGTGAATCTAGAAATACTTGTGTTGAAGTTAGTGATTCCCGTAGCATGGACGTATGGTGAACCGCTATGTTAGGAAGTCGGAGCAAAATTGATTTATTGATTGTCATCCTTTGTGTGGCGGTCGGGAACGCGCGATGGTTAACACCTACCAACCCTTCCCCTAGGAGTATGCATTTAGCACTTTGCTTCGATTACTAATAAAACTTTCGCAATAAGTATATGAGTTCTTCATGACTAATGTGAGTCCATGGTATAGATGCACTTTCACCTTCCACCATTGCTAACCTCTCTAGTGTCGCGCAACTTTCGCTGGTGCATAAACCCATCGTATACCTTCGTCAAAACAGCCACCATACCTACCTATTATGGCATTTTCATAGCCACTCCGAGATATATTGCCATGCAACTCCCACCGTTCTGTCTCATTAGTTGTGCCGTCACTTTCATATTTCCATTGCATGATCGTAAGATAGCTAGCGAGATGTTTCAACATCATACGCTAAGCTAGATCATTGCACATCCCGGTACACTGCCGGAAGCATTTCCTATAGAGTCATCATTGTTCTAAGTATTGAGTTGTGAGTAAATAAAAGTGTGATGATCATCATTATTAGAGCATTGTCCCATGTGAGGAAACAAAAAAAGAGGCCAAAGATGCCCACCGAACAAAATGAAAAGAGGACAAAGAGCCGAAACAAAAAATGAGAGAAAAAGAGAGAAGGGACAATGCTACTATCTTTTTCCACACTTGTGCTTCAAAATAACACCATGTTCTTTATGATAGAGAGTCCCTTGTTTTGACACTTCCATATACTAGTGGAAATTTTCATTATTTAACTTGGCTTGTATATTCCAATTATGGGCTTCCTCAAAATTGCCCTAGGTCTTCATGAGCAAGCAACTTGGGTGCACACCCACTAGTTTTCCTTTTGAGCTTTCACACACTTATAGCTCTTGTGCATCCATTGCATGGCAATCCCTACTCATTCACATTGGTATATATTGATGGGCATCTCCATAGCCCATTAATACGCCAAGTAAATGTGACCATCTCCACCTTTTTGCCTCACAACCTCCACCACACTCTATTCCACCTATAGTGCTATATCCATGGCTCACGCTCATGTATTGCATGAGAGTTGAAAAAGTTTGAGAAAGTAAGAGTGCGAAAACAATTACTTGGCCAATATCGGGGTTGTGCATAATTTAAATTCGTTGTGTGGGGATGATGGAGCATAGCAAGTCTATATGATTTTGTAAGGATAACTTTCTTTGGCCTTGTTATTTCAAAATTTCATGATTACTTTGCTAGTTTTCTTGAAGTATTATTGTTTTCATGTCAATAGTAAACTATTGTTGTGAATCTTATGGATCTGAACATTCATGCCACAAGAAAGAAGTTACGAAGGACAAATATGTTAGGTAGCATTCCACATCAAAAATTCAGTCTTTCTCACTTCCCTACTCGAGGACAAGCAGGAGTTAAGCTTGGGGATGCTTGATACGTCTCCAATGTATCTATAATTTTTGATGGTTCCATGCTATTATCTTGTCAACTTTGGATGTTTTGTATGCATGAATATGCTATTTTATATCTTTTTTTGGACTAACCTATTAACTCAGTGCCAAGTGCCAGTTTCTATTTTTTCCGTGTTTTTGACCTTTTTCAGTGGAGAATATTAAACGGAGTCCAAACGGAATAAACTTGCGGAATGATTTTTTCCATAACAGAAGATACGCAGGAGACTTGAGAACCAAGGTAGGGGACCTCGGGGGAGGTCACAAGCCCCCTAGCCGTGGCCTGGGGGCGCGCCTAGCAGGATTTTGGGCCCCCCGTGGCTCCTTTGCCCTACCTCTTTCGCCTATAAATTCTCTAAAAATCCAAAACCACCAGAGAGAGCCACGAAAATACTTTTCCGCCGCCGCAAGCTTGTGTCTCCGCAAGATCCCATCTCGGGACCGTTCTGGTGCCCTGCCGGAGGGGGATTCGGACACGGAGGGATTATTCATCAACACCATTGCCTCTCTGATGATGCGTGAGTAGTTCACCACAGACCTTCGGGTCCATATCTAGTAGCTAGATGGCTTCTTCTCTCTCTTGGATCTTCAATACAAAGTTCTCCATGATCTTCATGGAGATCTATTCGATGTAACTTCCTTTTGCGGTGTGTTTGTCGAGATCCGATGAATTGTGGATTTATGATCAGATTATCTATGAATATTATTCGAGTCTCCTCTGATCTCTTATATGCATGATTTCGTATCCTTGTAATTCTCTTTGAGTTGTGGGTTTCGTTTGGGAAACGTGATCTATAATTCTTGCAATGGGAGAAGTGCTTGGTTTTGGGTTCATACCGTGCGGTGTCCTCACCTAGTGACAGAACGGGTAGCGAGCCACGCATCGTGTTGTTGCCATCAAGGGTAAAAAGATGGGGTTTATATCATATTGCGTGAATTTATCCCTCTACATCATGTCATCTTGCTTAAAGCGTTACTCTGTTTGTTACGAACTCAATACACTAGATGCATTCTGGATAGCGGTCGATGTGTGGAGTAATAGTAGTAGATGCAGAAAGTATCGGTCTACTTGTCTCGGACGTGATGCCGACATGTATGATCATTGCCTTAGATATCATCATGACTTTGCATGATTCTATCAATTGCTCGACAGTAATTCGTTCACCCACCATAATACTTGCTATCATGAGAGAAGCCTCTGGTGAACACTATGGCCCCCGGGTCTACTTCACATCATATTTTCAGATCTACACTTTTACTTTGTTGCACTTTCCACCTTCTGATCTCACCTTGCAAATAATCGTGAAGGGATTGACAACCCCTTTATAGCGTTGGGTGCAAGTTTGTTTGTTTTTGCGTAGGTAGATTGGTGCCTCATCTTGATACTCCTACTGGATTGATACCTTGGTTCTCAAACTTAGGGAAATACTTATCACTACTGTGCTCCATCATCCTTTCCTCTTCAAGGGAAAAACCAATGCAAGCTCAAGACGTAGCAAGGCCGCGGGTCGGATCCGCACGCCCCACGCCTTGACGGAGCGTCGCCCGCCGGTGGTCACGAGCACCGCCGGAACCTGCAGCCAGTCCCGCGCGAGCGTGGCGTTGACCGCGCGTGGCCTCTCGCTGCCCTGGTCCAGCCGGCTATGCCGAGGACCAGCAGCTTCGCCTGCCTGCTGTGAGATACCGATGCCGACATTCCAGAAGATTCCCCTCTCTTTCCGTTTTCGTCGTGTGTCTATTTTCTTTTGTCGCATCATCATCGCATCATGCGCATCATCTGCATTGCATCGGCATCTCCGTTGCCGCCAGTTTTCAAAAGTTGCATCCGTTGTTAGTTATCGGTTCTCGTCGTTGTCCGTTCTGAGCCTGACCGCACTCGCACGCGCCCGCGGCATCGTTCGAACCCTGTTTTAAAAAGCGTGCGTAAAACTTTCTCTGATCGGGTTGAGATTTGACCTGTGGTCTTATTTTAATATAGATAGGCCGCCTGTCGAATTTCGTCGCGATTGGAGTTCGTCTGGTACCCGAACGGTCGACCGTAGCGGCACCGTATTCGGTCTACCGTCGGACGTGTGTCGGTGTTTTAAAAATAGTTGTCGCGCCGCCCGTTCTCCATCTCGTCTCCGTATATACCCTCTACACGGCCACGTACCCGTTCCCGCGTGCGGAATCGTTCGAATCCGACCCCACGGTTGGATCCGGAACGAAATTCCGGCTAACCTAGCCCCCCATTTGTCTATATATAGCCCCCTCCTATTATTTTTAGACAGCCCCCTCTCTCTCCTCCTTGATTTCCGTGCCAACCCCCAAAACCCTAATCCTCCCGCAGCCTCCTCCCACCTCCTCGTCGCGCCGCCGGTCCCGCGAGCCCACGGCTGGCCCGCCGGGCCCGAAACCGCCTCCGCCTCCCGTGCTCCCGTGCCCCGCAGCCCGAGCCTCCTCCTCCCGAGCTCCTCCATGGCACCGTGCTGCCCGAGCCGCCGTCGCGCGCCGCCTTCCTCGCCGGAGTTCGCCCCGTTGCCGGTGCCCCGCCGCCACACCTTGCTGGAGCAGCCGCCGCCGCCAGGTCCCGCGACCGTCACGCTCGCCGCGCCATCTCCCCGCGTTCCGTCGCCATGGGTGCCCCTGGCTCAGATGCACCGCCGGCGTGGCCGCAGCCGTCGGGATCCGGTGGATCCTGACAGATCAGAACATCCGCGCCGCCCCTCGCCTCCCTCGCCTCCCTGGAGATCGCCGGCCTCGCCGTCAACTCGGGCGCCGCCGCCCCTGTCATGCTCGAGCGCGAGCAGGACGACGGGAACGACCAGCCGCCTCGCCCCAGCATCCCGTGGGCCAGCCGCCTTGGCCCAGCTTGGACCGGCCCAGATCCGAAGGCCAGCCGAGCCGGCCCATCGCCTGCGCAGCCCGTTGGTCAACCACGCTGTTGACCAAGGCGGCCTGCCTCTCCACCGACTTGGGCCTCGGCCCGCGAAGGTGAGCCCCTCTATTCCTCGCCCGAGGCGTGTGTCTGCCCTGTATGCCCATGTGTAGTTTAGGCCCATTAGATATTAGTTATTTTTCGGAATTAGTAAATTCCAGAAAATAGCTATTTTAAAACCCCCGTATCTTATATTCCGTAAGTCGGATCGAGGTGATCTTTATATGGATTTGGTGTAGAATTTCGCGTAGTATCCGTTTTTGCAACTTGCATAAATGTTTGATGAGGTTTGACCCACTGTTTGCCTAGAGTAACGTGCTGTCCCATTAGAATAGTACCCTATTTATTTTCCACGCGAGTTCGAATTTCTCGGATGCCGTCCATTAAATGTCCATGTTTTAGGGACCATGTATCCATGTATTTTAGAGCGGTCATTTGTATTTTTACGCATAGGATTTTGCCGCTAGTTTATTTTCCCGTATATAGGTGATTATCTCGCATTTACGTGAGGCATTATTTTTGTCGTGCAACCCCACATATTTTATATGTTTGGATTTTTCTATGAAGTTAGTTTTAGCTTTTTAGTAAGTTAGTTCGTGCGATATATTGCCGTGATGCCCTTTTGTTTAATTCGTAGGATTTATTCCGTGCTTCGTTTGAAGGAGTTGTCAACTAGAGAGTTGTTCTTGGGTGTTTAGACTAGCCCCTGGTATTTTTAGTTGCAATAGAAATGCATGTTTAGGTGTGATTTAATTGCCCTCAAGTTGCTAGAAATAGTGCTGATTTTGAGGAGCTGAAATATTTCTAAGTCTGGAATCTGTTATTATTTTGTTGATGTCTTGTCTTGCTTGTATCTTTTGCTCTGTAGCTCTTTTGAGGTTGGTCCAATGGAGTTAGTTGTAGCCCTTATGTTTCTCTAGCATGCTGTGATTTTTCATGCCATTTGGAGACCTGTAGCTTATGGTTTTGCTGTTGTCAATATGGCTTCAGATCGAAAACTGCACTTTCATGAGGTGTAATTTTCACTAAGTCTGAAATAGTGTGTGGGATGCCGTTTTGTGTCTTCTTTCCCTAGTGATCCATGATGCCATGCTAGTTGTTGTTAGTTGTTTGTAGTAGTGCTTCTTTCCCTCTTTAGTGTCATGCCTTGCTTGAGTTTATCGGAGTTGTGTAGCCCGTAGTTGTGGGGCGTAGAAAATGCTATGTGGCTGATTTTGGCAGTTTGTAGTGATTTCTTGTTTTGCTCGTAGATGCTGAACCATAGCTCCGTTTTGATCGAGTCCTACATAAAACTTGCTTAGAATCTCGTGTAGTTTCATTTTCTCTTGCTGGTTGTATGTTTTGAAGTGCTCGTAGCCGTCGTTGCACACAAATTGCATTCACGCCATCATATCTTGCGGTGCTTGTAACTTTTGATCCGTAGCTCCGTTGGAGATGATCTCTATGTGTTGATTGCTTGAAATGACGCGTAGAATCACGAGAACCTATTTGTTTTGCTGTTTAACAACTAATTAAATGTGTTAACTCAGATCTGGACAGAATTGTAAATTAACATGTCACTCGTCTCGGAGATGCTATATGTCATTTCCGACCTCACTTAAAATGTCTAGATAGGTAGTTTAATTTCCGCTTCACCTCTTGCCATGTGTAACCACATTTAATATTGTCGTGTACCTAATCGGGATAGCACTAAATAAATAAACGTGGAGTTTCGTCAATATGCAACTCGTTGCATATTGAACTTCAGTTAATGTGTAGTGTTTGATTGTATGAATTATCATGCCGTGACTTGCATGTTTTTCATCTGCTCATGCATCAAATGCGTTGTGCCTCGTGTGGTGTATATCGTGTGTTGATTTGTGTTTCCGGTTTGCTTCGTCTCGATAGAGTTCTGCAAGCGGGTCGGATGTGAAGACCCGTTCGACTACGTCGGTTCATCTGCTTCACGGAGACATTCTTCTTCCAAGCGGGATCTCAGGCAAGATGACCATTTCCCAGATACCATTACTATCATTGCCATTCTAGATTACCGTTTCTATCGATTATGTCTCGTTGCCTACCACATGTTAAATTCAGCCTCTCAACAATGCCATGATAACCTTCAACCTGTTCAACCTAGCAAACCACTGGTTGGCTATGTTACCGCTTGCTTAACCCTATTGTTAGCGTTGCTAGTTGCAGGTGCAGATGCTTCCATGCAAAAGCATGGGTTCCTTCTTATATCACCATATTAATGCTATTTAATTTAATGGACCTATATACTTGGTAAAAGGTGGAAGGCTCGGCCTTTCTAGCCTGGTGTTTTGTTCCACCTTTGCCCCCTTAGTTTCCGACTACCGGTGTTATGTTCCATAAATGAGCGCTCCTAACACAATCGGGGTTGTTATGGGGACCCCTTGATAATTCGTTTTATATTAAGACTGGTCTGGCAAGGCCCAACTTTGGTACTACATTTGCCTAATAACCTAATAATAATGCATAGGGACCTGCCGGCACCCGAGGATAATTCAATTAACCCCCGGGCCAGTGCTCCTCATGAGTGTTGGTCCAAAACAGAGCAGCTTATTAACGCTACCTGGGGCAACTCAGCGTTTGGCGTGGTAACCATCGCTCATCCGTCGTGTCCTGAGAACGAGGTACGCGACTCCTATCGGGATCGTCGACACGCCGGGCGGCCTTGTTGGATTAGTTTTACCTTTGACGAGATATCTTGTGCATCGGGATTCCGGTGATGCTTTGGGTAATCTCAGAGTTGAGGTTTTCCACTAGGGAATCCGACGAGATCGCGAGCTTCGTGATTGAGGATTTCTGTGTGGCTTGTGGTAATTTGTGACGGACAAGTTGGAGCACCCCTGCAGGGTTAAATATTTCCGGAAAGCCGTGCCCGCGGTTATGTGGCAACGTGGAAACTTTGTTTAACACTGGTTCTAGATAACTTGAAATTAACCTAATTAAAACTTGCCAACTATGTGTGTAACCATGATTGTCTCTTTCATGAGTTCCTTCTCCGATCGAGGACACGGTGGGGTTATGCCTGACGTAGGTAGGTGTTCAGGATCATTCATTTGATCATCAGTAGTCACGTCCGTTATGCGTAGATCTTCCCCCCTCTTATTTTCTTGTAGTCGTAAGTTAGCCACCAAATATATGCATAGCCGCTGCTGCAACCTCACCACTTAGCCATACCTCACCCATTAAGCGTTGCTAGTCTTGATACCTTTGGAAATGAGTTTGCTGAGTCCCCTGTGGCTCACAATTACTACAACACCAGTTTCAGGTACAGGTAAAGGTTATATGACGCGAGCGCGTTGATTGTTCATTTGGAGTTGCTTCTTCTTCTTCTTCTTCATCGATCTAGGATGGGTTCCAGGCCGACAGCCTGGAATAGCAAGGATGGACGTTGTTTCATTTTTCTCGTTTGTTTTCGTCCGTTGTCGGACCCTGCTCTTACTCTTGATGATTATGTAATGTACTGAGGTGACTCTGATGTAGCTTGTGGCGAGTGTAAGCCAACTCTGTATATATATATATATATCTCTTCTTTTCAGTACATGTACTTGTAACGATATCCATTCTTGCGACACGACGAGATGCGCTTCTATCCCTGACGAGGCCTTCGTGCCAAATTGAGGATAGGGTCGCATCTTGGGCGTGACAAGTTGGTATCAAAGCAGTACCGACCTAGGAGCCCCCTTGATTAATCGAACTTGGCCGAGTCGAGTCTAGTGAAAAACTGCTTTGAGTCTAGTTATATATCAGAGAGTAGGATTCTTTTTTCTCCTCTTCTATGCTCTGGTGAGGAATCTTGACGTAATATTTTAATTCTACTCCTCTTATCACTCAAAAAAAATTTAGGATCACGCGGATATTATTGGAATCTATATGATGCCGATGTGACGGAGTTCTGTCTTGGTGCCTCCTATCTGCTTTAAGTTTCAGGGGAGTTGTGCTCCAGGGGATTCTTGAGCACATCGTTATCATTCAGATTTCTTAGTATCTCAAGACGAAGGATGTTCCTAATTGCTTCAATACTAGTAGTGGCGAGATAACCCCGATGTCCCCAGTATTGGTGCAGATTGTTCGGGAGTACTGTCATACTTTGTATCGTTGTGATCACGAGGGTCTGTTGTAGATGAAGGTCCGAGATTCTGGTTGTGTGTTGACGGATGTGATACAGGGGACGGGTTAGTATAGGCGTTGTGTGATATTACTCCTTGTATCCGTGTACCAGATTGCACGACCAGATATTTCGGGAATTCATAGGTGGGAATTCAAGTAGTTACTTATAGGACAATCTTCCAACAAATGCATGATGTTAGGTTGGGGTTCGACATCTAGTGGATTCCTGTCCACAAAAATATCGGACGAAATCTTTCTCATGAGTTTGTTCTGGCTAATTGCAAGCCGCACCCTTTGTTTTGTTGGAATATGGTAATTCGAGTTGCTTCGATGTCAAGTGGTGATTTCAGATCTTTTCTAAGCGGTGTTCCCATATTCATATGAGAGTGCTAATCCCTTTGCTTAATCAATTGTCTTGTCAATTCTTGTCAACCGGAGTCGTCATGTTAATTCTTTTCAACCGGTGTGCTTCTCTTCAAGTGTAGTCTATCCTCTCTAATTTGGCAAGATCGTTCTCTCTTTTATGCCGGGATTCATCTCATCTGTTCTAAGTCGTCTTTGTTTTTCCCTGCCCTCCCACCCTTTTTCTCAGTGATTCAATTTTCATCCAGGAGTTTCTTTTCATTGTGCTTCCGCTGTCTGTTCTTTTCTCTCTTACCCGGTGATTCATTGTGAAGATTCTTAGGAGATTCGTGTCATATTTGTTCATTCTTGTCATCCTTACCGGTGAATTTAATTCAGTTGTCCGTGTTCATCATATTCCTTTCGTCCTTGTAATTCTTTCCGGTGTTGGAAATTCTTATCTAGTCTTCTGTTGGCATTTATCTCTATTCTTTCCGGAGCGTTGAAGATATCCCAGTAGTTTCTTGTTATCGATTCTTTCAATTATTTCAAGGTGCTCAACCTCATCAAGTTTCTTTGTACGGTGCAATATCCCTCTTTCTAGCAATCTTTTCAACGATGATTTCTTTGAGTGGGCCATAACCCACAGGTTTTTCCCAGGATCTTATATGTCTCTTCTATTTTTCCAGAGGTCTTTAATTCTTTTCAACTATGACGTAAGTATGAATTTCGTCAGTCATATTCTCTCTTCATGATCCATTTAATTAATTCTCAGATTTGGCTCAACCTTGCATTCTTCTTATTCCGGAGTGTCTCATTAATTCTTGGTGGTGTTCTTCTCATCATTCTCTTCTTTCAAGACCGAAGGGGTGTTTCTCTCAATCTTGGTCTATTCTCTTGAAGACTATCATCTCAGCTTTGTGTTATCCTCTCATTGTTGTCAATCATGAGTACCCCATTTCTCGCTATCCGGTGTTTTTTCGAGTTGTTTTCATTCTCGTTCCTCCGAAGGCCATCATTTCAGAAGATTCTTTGTTCTCAGCTTTCAGCTTCATCCTCAATTCTTCTTAATTGTTGTCTCTTCGTTCGTCTCTCGGTTATTCACGCGCCTTTTTCAAGTTTTCTCTCAGGTGGCTCATGAGCACTTCATTCTCATGTATCTCCATTAATTCTTGGTTTTCCCATTCAATTGTGAATTCTTACCGGTGCTTCCTTCAATTTTTGCCTCAAGTGGTACTTTTCTCTCTGTTTCTCCAAGATTCATTTCTAGTAGAATAAGTGATATGCTAAATCCGTTGCTTGTCATCAATTTAACTTGATGAAGGATAAGCATAACATAATTCTTATTCTTGTTCGTAGTATTTTGAATTCTTCTTCCGGAGCTGTTCATGATATCAATCATTCTCAAGTGTTCTTCAAGATTCTTGTTGGAGAACCTCAAGTATCCTTTCTCTTGCATTTATATGTGCAATTGTTCTTCCTTTATCATTTGAGGTGGTATTATAGCATTCTTTTTAGTGTAGGAGCCTCGAAGAGTTTTCCTTTCAAGAATGGGATTATTAAACCCACCAATTCTATGATCATGAGATATTTTCAACCCATGATTTCTTCATTGAGCTATCTTGGTTTGGATTTCACCTAAAGCTTTTCCTATGGATTGTGCTATCATGGTGCTTGTCATTAATCCAAGTTCTCAATGTATCCTCTTGGTGTAAGATTTGTTCATATCTTGTTTCTCCCAATCAATCCTTGTTTCTTTTAGTGGTTGGTTGTCACCTCATATTTGTTGAGATGATTTTCGTAATCCCACTACTATGTTGTTCTTTTCGTTGTTGTTTTTCCAACAACTCCGTTCAATTCTTCTTGCAAGGGTGCTTGTCAAGTTCATTGGAGTTAGTAGTTGTCATTCTTTTCTTCATTCTCTTCTTCCGCTTGAGCTAGTTCCTATTCTATTGTTCCGGAGGCATTGTGATGTTGCTCATTTGGGTCAATCTTGTTGTTCTATCAAGATCATGGTGTCCCTTGCTCTATTTAGTTGTTTGTTATGAATATTGTGTAATTCTCTCTTCTTATCGAATTTTTTTGTCCCATTTTCCTACTGAAGTGCTGCTGAAATTTTCCGTGAATTCTTGCTTCTTTCTCTTATCAGTCCTCATCTCTTTGCAACCTTCAAGGATCGTTGGTTTCACTCGTTTGTCAAATAAGCGATTAAGTTTTACCTCTTGCTTTCTCATCCTCTCCCCCTTTCATTCTTGGATCTCGGGGCGAGATCCTCTTGTAGTGTAGGAGAGTTGTGACATCCCGATGCCGACGTTCCAGAAGATTCCCCTCTCTTTCCGTTTTCGTCGTGTGTCTATGTTCTTTTGTCGCATCATCATCGCATCATGCGCATCACTTTCATTGCATCGCCATCTCCGTTGCCGCCAGTTTTCAAAAGTTGCATCCGTTGTTAGTTGCCGGTTCTCGTCGTTGTCCGTTCTGAGCCCGATCGCACTCGCACGCGCCCGCAGCATCGTTCGAAACCGTGTTTTAAAAAGTGTGCATAAAACCTTCTCTGATCGGGTTGAGATTTGACGTGCGGTCTTATTTTTATATAGCTAGGCCGCCTGTCGAATTTCGTCGCAATTGGAGTTCGTCTGGTACTCGAACGGTCGACCATAGCAGCACCGTATTCGGTCTACCGTTGGACGTTTGTCGGTGTTTTAAAAATAGTTGCCGCGCCGTCAGTTCTCCATCTCGTCTCCGGATAAGACAACCCCCTCTCTCTCCTCCTCGATTTCCGTGCCAACCCACGAAACCCTAACCCCCCCTCCCCCCCACCCCCCCCGCAGCCTGCTCCCACCTCCTCCTCGTGCCGCCGGGCCCGCGAGCCCACGGCTGGCCCGCCGGGCCCGAAACTGCCGCCGCATCCCGTGCTCCCGTGCCCCGCAACCCGAGCCTCCTCCTCCCGAGCTCCTCCATGGCGCGTGCTGCCCGAGCCGCCGTCGCACGTCGCCTTCCTCGCCGGAGTTCGCCCCGTTGCCGGTGCCCCGCCGCCACACTTCGCTGGAGCAGCCACCGCACTCGCCGCCTCATCACCCCGCGTTCCCTCGCCATGGGTGCCCCTGGCTCAGATGCGCCGCCGGCGTGGCCGCAGCCGCCGGGATCCGGTGGATCGTGACAGATCAGGCCATCTGCGCCGCCCCTCGCCTCCCTGGAGATCGTCAGCCTCGCCGTCAACTCGGGCGGCGCCGCCCCTGTCGTGCTCGAGCGCGAGCAGGACGACGGGAACGGCTAGCCGCCCCGCCCATACCTCCCGTGGGCCAGCCGCCTCAGCCCAGCTTGGACCAGCCCATCGCGTGCGCAGCCCGTTTGTCAACCACGCCATTGATCAAGGCGGCATGCCTCTCCACCGGCTTGGGCCTCGGCCCGCGAAGGTGAGCCACTCTATTCCTCGCCCGAGGCGTGTGGCTGCCCTGTATGCCCATGTGTAGTTTAGGCCCATTAGATATTAGTTATTTTTCGGAATTAGTAAATTCCAGAAAGTAGCTATTTTAAAACCCCGTATCTTATATTCTGTAAGTCGGATCGAGGTGATCTTTATATCGATTTGGTGTAGAATTTTGCGTAGTATCCGTTTTTGCAACTTGCATAAATGTATGATGAGGTTTGACCCACTGTTTGCCTAGAGTAACATGATGTCCCATTAGAATAGTGCCCGTATTTATTTTCCACGCGAGTTCGAATTGCTCGGATGCCGTAGATTGAATGTCCATGTTTTAGGGACCATTTCTCCATGTATTTTAGAGCGGTCATTTGTATTTTTACGAGTAGGGTTTTGCCACTAGTTTATTTTCCCGTATATAGGTGACTATCTCGCATTTACGTGTGGCATTATTTTTGTTGTGCAACCCCACATATTTTATATGTTTCCGGGGTAGAAAAATTCATTGGATATTTCTGTGAAGTTAGTTTTAGCTTTTGAGTAAGTTAGTTCGCGTGATATATTGCCGTGATGCCTTTTGTTTAATTCCTAGTATTTATTCCGTGCTTCGTTTGACGGAGTTGTCAACTAGAGAGTTGTTCTTGGGTGTTTAGACTAGCCCCTGGTATTTTTAGTTGCAATAGAAATGCATGTTTAGGTGTGGTTTGATTGCCCTCAAGTTGCTAGAAATAGTGCTGATTTTGAGGAGCTGAAATATTTCTAAGTCTGGAATCTGTTATTATTTTGTTGCTGTCTTGTCTTGCTTGTATCTTTTGCTCTGTAGCTCTTTTGAGGTTGGTCCAATGGAGTTAGTTGTAGTCCTTATGTTTCTCTAGCATGCTTTGAATTTTCATGCCATTTGGAGACCTGTGGCTTATGGTTTTGCTTCTATCAATATGGCTTCATATGGAAACTGCACTTTCATGAGGTGTAATTTTCACTAAGTCTGAAATAGTGTGTGGGATGCCGTTTTGTGTCTTCTTTCCCTAGTGATCCATGATGTCATGCTAGTTGTTGTTAGTTGTTTGTAGTAGTGCTTCTTGCCCTCTTTCATGTCATGCCTTTCTTGAGTTTATCCGAGTTATGTAGCCCGTAGTTGTGGGGCGTAGAAAATGCTATGTGGCTGATTTTGGTAGATTGTCGTAATTTCTTGTTTTGCTCGTATATGCTGAACCATAGCTCCGTTTTGATCGAGTCCTACAGAAAACTTGCTTAGAATCTCGTGTAGTTTCATTTTCTCTTGCTGGTTGTATGTTTTGAAGTGCTCGCAGCCGTCATTGCACACATATTGCATTCATGCCATTATATCTTGCGGTGCTTGTAACTTCTCATCCGTAGCTCCGTTGGAGATGATCTCTATGTGTAGATTGCTTGAAATGACGCGTAGAATCACGAGAACCTATTTGATTTGCTGTTTAACAACTAATTAAATGTGTTAACTCAGATCTGGACAGAATTGTAAATTAACATGTGAGGTCGTCTCGGAGATGCTATATGTCATTCCGACCTCACTTAAAATGTCTAGATAGGTAGTTTAATTTCCGCTTAACCTCTTGCCATGTGTAACCACATTTAATATTTTCGTGTACCTAATTGGGATAGAACTAAATAAATAAATGTGGAGTTTCGTCAATATGCAACTCGTTGCATATTGAACTTCACTTAATGTGTAGTGTTTGATTGTATGAATTGTCATGCCGTGACTTGCATGTTTTTCATCTGCTCATGCATCATATGGTTGTGCATCGTGTGGTGTATATCGTGTGTTGATTTGTGTTTCCGGTTTGCTTCGTCTCGATAGAGTTCCGCAAGCCTGTCGGATGTGAGGACCCGTTCGACTATGTCAGTTCGTCTGCTTCACGGAGACATTCTTCTTCCAAGCGGGATCTCAGGAAAGATGACCATTTCCCCAGATACCATTACTATCATTTCCATGCTAGATTACCGTTTCTATCGATTATGTCTCGTTGCCTACCACATGTTAAATTCAGCCTCTCAACTATGCCATGATAACCTTCAACCTGTTCAACCTAGCAAACCACTGGTTGGCTATGTTACCGCTTGCTTAACCCTGTTGTTAGCGTTGCTAGTTGCAGGTGCATATGCTTCCATGCAAAAGCATGGGTTCCTTCTTATATCACCATATTAATGCTATTTAATTTAATGGACCTATATACTTGGTAAAAGGTGGAAGGCTCGGCCTTTCTAGCCTGGTGTTTTGTTCCACCTTTGCCCCCTTAGTTTCCGACTACCGGTGTTATGTTCCATAAATGAGCGCTCCTAACACGATTGGGGTTGTTATGGGGACCCCCTTGATAATTCGTTTTAGATTAAGACTGGTCTGGCAAGGCCCAACTTTGGTACTACATTTGCCTAATAACCTAATAATAATGCGTAGGGACCTGCCGACACCCGAGGATAATTTACTCAACCCCCGAGCCAGTGCTCCTCATGAGTGTTGGTCCAAAACAGAGCAGCTTATTAACGCTACCCGGGGCAACTCGGCATTTGGCGTGGTAACCATCGCTCATCCGTCGTGTCCTGAGAATGAGGTACGCGACTCCTATCGGGATCATCGACACGTCGGGCGGCCTTGCTGGATTAGTTTTACCTTTGACGAGATATCTTGTGCATCGGGATTCCGGTGATGCTTTGGGTAATCTCAGAGTTGAGGTTTTCCACTAGGGAATCCGACGAGATCGCGAGCTTCGTGATTGAGGATTTCTATGTGGCTTGTGGCAATTTGTGATGGACTAGTTGGAGCACCCCTGCAGGGTTAAATCTTTTCGGAAAGCCGTGCCCGCGGTTATGTGGCAACGTGGAAACTTTGTTTAACATGGTTCTAGATAACTTGAAGTTAACCTAATTAAAACTTGCCAACTGTGTGTGTAACCGTGACTGTCTCTTTCGTGAGTCCCTTCTCCGATCGAGGACATGGTGGGGTTATGCCTGACGTAGGTAGGTGTTCAGGATCATTCATTTGATCATCAGTAGTCATGTCCATTATGCTTAGATCTTCCCCCCTCTTATTTTCTTGTACTCGTAAGTTAGCCACCAAATATATGCTTAGCCGCTGCTGCAACCTCACCACTTAACCATACCTCACCCATTAAGTGTTGCTAGTCTTGATACCTTTGGAAATGAGATTGCTGAGTCCCCTATGGCTCACAGATTACTACAACACAAGTTGCAGGTACGGGTAAAGAATATATGACGCGAACGCGTTGATTGTTCATTTGGAGTTGCTTCTTCTTCTTCTTCTTCATTGATCTAGGATGGGTTCCAGGCCGGCAGCCTGGGATAGCAAGGATGGGCGCCGTTTCATTTTTCTTATTTGTTTTCGTCCATAGTCGGACCCTGCTCTTACTCTTGATGATTATGTAATGTACTGAGGTGACTCTGATGTAGCTTGTGGCAAGTGTAAGCCAACTCTGTATATATATATATCTCTTCTCACTAGTGGGGACAGGGCCTATAGTCCCGTCCCGTAAGGGGCTTTAGTCCCGGTTCACCAACCGAGACCAAAGAGGCGGGACTAAAGGCCCTGTTCTAAGCCGGGACCAAAGGTGCTCCACGTGGGCGCCTCGGAGCGCCCTCACGGGCAGGCCCTTTAGTCATGGGTCTTAACACGGACCGAGACTAAGGAGTTTCTGCAGATTTTGTTTATTTCAGGGTTTTAGGGCTTTAGGGTTTAGGTGTTCGGGAGATTAACGTGATGCCTCGTTTGGTGTTCGGGAATTAATTTTCATATAATTCTAAATATACATGTTTATGCATATATATATATAAGATTAACTTATCTTACAAGCGAGCATATATATACAATTATATGGAGATCTGAATTATCGGGACTAGAGCCCGTCTATTCAATTACATGAACCAACATCAGTAATGGCCCGTAGCTACACTAAATCGTCTTTTGTCATATATAGCTTCCGTCCTCAAAAAGGTCGCAAGCTCCTCTCCAAAAGAAATCGCGCATTGCTCTGGTAGGTACTTCTCCCTCATGGCCGTGTACTATATAAGAAGAGGAGATGAATATGAATATCAATCATGATAACAAAGAATGACGGGTAAAAATAGAGGTGTGAATGTTCATTGCTTACGTCGTATCTGTAATCCTTGTGCTCAGAGGTAAACGTGCGAATGGTCTCGCAAACATAGTATCCGCATAGATGCGTCCCCCGTGGCTGCTGGTCGCACTTTACGAGAATAGAATATATATAATCAAAATAATAATCGAGCATCATAAATGTATTGAAAATAGAAGTATATCATACTACTACTTACCTGAGCCGCTCTAAAGGTCAGCTTCTCATGCTCGATACCGGGAGTCCCGCAATTGAACCGCTTCCAAACCCTGCCCGACAAGGAAAATGATTTGCTAAGTTTTTCATTAATTGATATATCATAAAATCATCGAAAGAGACCGATAGAGCACAAGAATGATTGAAATTACCCTTGGAGCATGTCCTGCAGGCTTTGGAACTGTTCCAAGGGTCTTGATAATGGGTCGAAGGCATCAACTCTTCCCTTATCAATTTGAATGTCCAATAGAATCCAATGGTAGCTGCACATGTATATATATATGTGTGTGTGAGTAACTTATCAATTACACTTATAAGTGAATGGACACAACAGAGTAAAGACCCTCACTTGAAGTTGTATGGAAACAGTATGTGGTCACGGAAATTTTGATCTGTTAGAAACCTTAGAAGGTTTTCCTCCGTCTCCTTGGGTTTATCAGTTAGCGTCGCTATATGTATTTTATCTGGGTCAATAAACCCAATATTTAGGATGTTCCTACTTTTACATTCCAGAATCTTCATTCTGCATAATAGAGTACAAGTTATATGTAGACAATGAATTGAAATAACTAAACAAGTTATATGTAGACAACGAATTGAAAAACTTACAAACAATAGCAACTCATAAGCGATTTGTCGAGGGCGTCGACATTGTACATCTGGAAGAGTTCATCAAAGTCGATATGGATTTCTTCGGGGCGGCCGTAGTACTCCCGTGGGACACGCGCCACGATCATCGTTATCCCATTCTTTGATTCACTTAAGTACCATGTATGCAAGTAACGCATATTTGTTGGGAGATCATCAAACTTATATTTGCTGACCAAAGGCGCTCCCATGACAAACTGTGGCTTAGGGGCTACCACAGCCTTGGGTAACCTGTCGTCTTGGGAAGCCAGAACGTCTTCAACCGGGATACCCCATTCATCCGCCCACTTTTTCGCTAATTCCAAATCTTGCCCCTGCACCAGAGAGGGAACATTCTCGGGTAACACCCTGAGGGGTGGGATCGACTGTTTGGCCTGTTGTCCAAGCTGAGGAACGTCTGATCTTTTTTTGCTTGTAGTTGAACTTGATTTGCTCCCACTTGCACTTGCACGTGATCTACTCTTTTTCCCTTCCTTCTGCAATGTGCGTGTATAGTCATCAGGCTTACGGTGTAAGTCATACTGTGATGGAAGGGTCGTGAAGTATTTTTCATATGCTATTTGCTTCTCGGTGTATTCCGGGCGGGGCTCGGGTTCCTTCTTTTTCATCTGCGCATCATAATGTTCCTTTGCTATCCTGGCGTTTTCCTCGTCGGTACGATCATAAGGTCTGATAGGAAGATTAGCATGAGGTACCTTTGGGAGAGGCGACAGTTTGCGCTTTGGGGAGCTCCGTCGCTTAGAACTCATCGACGGAGCGTTCTTGCTCGCATGCTTCCGCGTAGTATCCTTAGCGGGCGGCGGCAGAGACGGACGACCCAAGTCCGGCGGCGGTGAACGAGATGGACTCGTGTTGTGCTGGCCGTCGTCATGTGGAGGGCTTGGAGGTGATGGAGGTGTAGGTGACCGGCGACGACTCGGAGGCGGTGTTGTCCTTGGGGCCGAGCCTGGAAGCTTGATGTAGTTCTTGTCCCATGGGATGACTCCACCCAGTACTTCTCCGAGTGTCCTCTCATCTTCGGGTCCAGCTATGTCGAGCTCCATATCATGAAACCCCGCCATGATTTCATCCACCCCGACTTTAGCAAAGCCAGCTGGAATCTCATGGCCATGCGAGCGTGCATCAGGGCCAGAAGGTAAAGCTTGTCTGACGGCCACCTTCATGGATATGTTCTTGAATTTCTGATGGAGTTCACATGATGTTGACTCCTTGATTCCATCCACGGGGTAGCCGGGACCGCCCTCTATCATTCTTCGTGCATCGTCGGGCGGGGCCTCAGATTCAGCAATGCTGCTTTTCCGCTTAGATGGGGCGCCGGTAATATCGAGTGCAGGATCTTCCTGGCGCGCTACTCCTCTAAGCTCATCAATCTGCTTCTGTTGCTCGTTAAGCCTGGCAAGCAACTGGTTGAACTTGTCATTCTCCTCATCCTGTTGTCGCTTCTTTGCTCTCGCTCGGCTTCTGTAAGTGTCTTGGTCTCTGGCAAACCCAAGCCACCACGGGTAAGAAGGACCGAAGCCTCGCGTTCGTCCTCCATGTTCGTCATTGCCGAGGACCAGTGTGAGCAAATCTTTCTCTGTATCTACAGTGAACTCTCTTTTTCCCTCCTTAATTTCTTTCACTATCTTTTTCCAATTATCCCTGGGTATCCTAAGACCGTCACTGCAGATGAGGTCCCCTGTTTCTTCGTCGTACGAACCACCATGCGCAAGGAACCAATTTCTTGCTCTCAATTCCCACTCATCACGGATGGGTTCAGGTATGATGCCTTTAGCTAGCAGATCTTGCTCTTTCTTATCCCACCTTGGGATGGCAGTCTCATATCCCCCTGGCCCCAGCGTGTGGTGATATTTCTTCTTGTCGCCATTTTTCTTGTTCTTTTCTGATAATGCCTTGGCATCTTCTGACTCCTTGTACTCTTGAAATGCATTCCAGTGATTCGCCTGCTTGTCTAGATACCCCTCGAATACTGGCACTTTCTTTGTCTTCCGATAGTTTTTCCATAGCTTCTTCTTCCAACTACGGAACAGTTCGGCGATATTCTTTAGAGTCCATTGCTTCACTTTGGCCCTCAGTTTTTTTGCGGCGTCTTCATTCTCACATTCTGGCACGTTGAAATGTGATATGAGATCATTCCAAAGATTATGTTTGTACCTTTCGGCGACATAGTCACTATCGGCTGCCCCTTTGCGCTTGTTCCACTCCCGAACGCTGATCGGGACGTGATCCCTAACGAGAATTCCGCATTGGTTCTTGAATGTGTCAGCACCATTCTTAGGAAGCTTGGGTTCGCCGTAGGCAATATCACCTCAAAGGTGTAATGCGTCCGTGCATCCAACTTTTTAGTCGGGCCTCGTTTCGTAGCTTTGCTCGATGTGGAGGCCTAAGAGGGAGAAACATTCGTCAAATGAATGTATATGTATACAATATAGAGCTATCTCCAATATTTTTCACATATTACAAGTGATTGTCGAACTTCATATGTATACCTCGCCGGACTTTATTATTTCTCCACCGGCTTCTCCATCAGTGGAGCTATCACCTTCTCCGTCATTGGAGCTATCTCCTGCCCCATCGGCTTCATCTTCGTGTCGGTCGACCTCCATTCCATCTCCGGAGGGGTTTAGATATAGCGACGGAGATTCAGCTGGATCAACGTCGGGGCCGTCTTTGAATATATCGTCGAGAAGTTCTTCCTCTTCGAGGTTCCTGATATGTGGATCCATAGTTCTGCAAAAAACGGACATTTGATTAACTAATAAACTAACAAACTATATATGATGCAAAATAATTCTATTTCTATTTGCAAATAAATTCTAACTAAATAATTCTAAGTAAAATAATTCTATCTCTATTTGCAAATAAATTCTAACTAAATAATTCTAACTAAAATAATTCTATTTCTATTTGCAAATAAATTCTAACTAAATAATTCTAACTAAAATAATTCTAACTAAATAATTCTAACAAAATAAATACTAACTAAAATATTTCTATATCTAACTATAACTATATCTAACTAAATTCTAACTCTAAAATAATTCTATATCTAACCTAATTTCTATACCTAACCCTAATTCTATATCTAACTAAATTCTAACCCTAATATTTAACCCTAACCCTAACACTAACTAATTTAAAAATAAATAATTAACAAAAACCTTGCAGATATGGGGGGCGTGCGGCGCGGCTGGACCTTTAGTCCCGGGCGGTGGTTCAGGCCGGGACTAACGGGGGGCCTTTAGTCCCGGCCTGAACCACCGCCCGGGACTAAAGGCCTCGGCGGGGGGTTTCCAGCCCCAGGTCCTTTAGTCTCGGTCTGTGGTACGGGCTAGGACTAAAGGCCTAGTTTTTGTTTTCTTATTTTATTTGTTTTTGCATATTTGAGAATATAAATAGTTATCTGTTTGCATATTTGAGAATTTGACAAAACTATGAAAATGAAAAGTGTTTGAAATTGAATAAATAATTCAAAACTATTTAGTCAACAAAGAGTCGTCGTACTACTGAGGCGCGGGCGGTGGACACCCAAAGAGCAGGGACCATCACCGGATCATAGCTCGGGTGAGATCCGTGAAGAACCTGCCAGGTCGTGTCGAACCTGGCATCTAACGCCTCCATGTAGCGACGGACGTGCCCGTCCTCCTCCCTGACACGACGAAGTACCTCCTCCTCGGGGGCCGGTAACCTCTACACCCTCAGTGGCCCCCGCGACCGCCACCAAAGAAGCTTCGGGTCGACGACGAGAGCATGGTTCCTCACCAAGCTGCGCGTCCCGGAAGGTAACTCGTCCCAGTGCCAGCCCGGCGAAGCCCAGTCCCGCACACGCTGGCACGTATCAAGCAGGTGGCCGCCACCGAGTTGACGACGAGGATGCTGGCCGGGCATCGTATGTCCTACTATATTTAAATTCCAACTGTTTAATAAACTACATACGGAGCAAAATGCGTGAACCTATACTCTAAAACATGTCTAACGGATTCTCTTAACCTTTAATTGCAAATACATAACAATATGAATACTTAATTTACTAAACAACTAAAACAAATAAAACATAAAACAACTAAATTAACTAAACAACTAAAACAACTAAATTAACAATATGAATACTTAATTAACTATAAACAACTAAAAACAAAACAACTAAATTAACTAAACAACTAAACCAACTAAATTAACAATATGAATACTTAATTAACTAAACAACTAACAACAATTTTCTTAACACAATGTGTGTGTATGTGTGTGTGTGCTTGTGTGTGTGTGTGTGTGTATGTTTGCGGCACTGGCGGGGATCCAACATCGGAGATGGACGGGGCAGCGGGGCTCCTACGCCGGAGATGGATCGGGCATCTGCGGTGGTGGATGGGATCGAGGAGGGGCGGCAATGGCAGACGGGCTGGCGGAGGCGGCGGTCGGGGGCCGGGCTTGAGGAGGAGAGGTAGAGGAGAGAGTGGCTCACCTCGGGGGAGAAGAGGGGCCCGTGCGTAGATCCGGTGTCGGCAAGGAGGACGACGGGTGTCGGCGACGGTGAGAGCGAGGCGGAGGTCCGGCAGCCTGGCAGCGTCGATCGGGTCGTCGTCCGATGCGCAGGCGAGAGCGAGAGGAGAAAGAAAACGAGAGGATAGAGGTTGGAAACTTCGAAGTGTCGTTTTATATAGGAGGACCTTTAGTCCCGGGTCTTGGCTAGAACCGGGACTAAAGACACCCTTTAGTCCCGGGTCTAGACACGACCCGGGGCTAAAGATCCCTTTTCGGCAGGCGAGGAGGCGGGAAACGAGGGGCTTTAGTCCCAGGTCGTGGCTCCACCCGGGACTAACGGTGGTCTTTAGTCCTGGTTCGAGGCCCGAACCGGGACTAAAGACCTGGGCTGGCTCCAGGGTGACGCAGGGCAACCTTTAGTCCCACCTCGCCTAGTGAGGGGCGCTGGCAGTGCTTTATAAGCAATGTCGCGCCTTGCTCAATTGAGCTTCTCTCTATTGAAGGCATGTGGGCCTAACTCTCATCTCGCTGCCTGTTGGACCTATTGGGCCCGCGGGCCTTCATCCTGGCCCACCTGTCGGGTAGGGTTTCCAGTCATATGGAGGTCGTGATGGCCCAATAGGCGGCATTTATTTTTTTACTTTAATAATTTTTAGTTCTAGTTTATATTTTAATTCTTTGCTATTCAATATTTTTTTCTCTTCTATTTCAGTTTTCTATTGAGTTGATCTTTTTTTGTTTCTTTTCAGTTAATGTTTTACTTGATTCTTTCTAACAAATTAGCACTTTGAAAATTTTAGTAAATTATTCTTAATTCATTCATTTTAGTTAATGTTTTAGTTGATTCTTTTTAGTTGACTCTTTTTTTGTTTTCTATGAAATATTTTAACAAAAAAACTTTATGAAATTTCTGACTTCATTTGATATTTTTTCGTGCATTTACTTATTTTTTTTTGAGCTAGTTGACCCTGAAATGGAAAAACACTACAAATGAACTCTGAAAATGTTGAAAGTTGGCATGGTATCATCATTTCACCCACATAGCATGTGCTAAAAGGTTGAGAGGGTTACGACAAAAATTGGATACACTTCGTGTACAAAACGGACAATATCTCTCGAAGTATCATGGTTTCGAACAAGAACTCATCTGTTACAAAGGGATTTCATTTTTGGAACTTATTTGAACTCCATACTTTTTGTGTGTTCAAAATGCACCATTCAAACGCACATCACAAAATTTCAACAATTTCTGACTTCATTTGGTATTTTTTGTGCATTTACTTTTTTTTGAGCTAGTTGACCCTGAAATTGAAAAGCACTACAAATGAACTCTGTGTTGAAAGTTGGCATGGTATCATCATTTCACGCACATAGCATGTGCTAAGAAGTTGAGAGGGTTACGGCAAAACCTGGATACACTTCGTGTACAAAACGGACAATCTCTCTTGATGTATCAACGTTTCGAACGAGAACTCATCTGTTACAAAGGGATTTCATTTTTTTGAACTTATTTGAACTCCATTCTTTTTGTGTGTTCAAAATGCACCATTCAAAGGCAGATCACAAAATTTCAACAATTTCTGACTTCATTTGGTATTTTTCGTGCATTTACTTATTTTTTTGAGCTAGTTGACCCTAAAATTGAAAAGCACTACAAATGAACTCTGGAAATGTTGAAAGTTGGCATGGTATCATCATTTCACCCACATAGCATGTGCTAAAAAGTGGAGAGGGTTACGACAAAAACTGGATGCACTTGGTGTACAAAACAGACAATCTCTCTCGAAGTATGAGGGTTTCGAACGAGAACTCATCTATTACAAAGGGATTTCATTTTTTGAACTTATTTGAACTCCATACTTTTTGTGTGTTTAAAATGCACCATTCAAAGGCACATCACAAATTTTCAACCATTTCTGACTTAATTTGGTATTTTTCATGCATTTACTTTTGTTTTTTGGGCTAGTTGACCCTAAAATTGAAAAGCACTACAAATGAACTCTGAAAATGTTGAAAATTGGCATGCTATCATCATTTCACCCACATAGCATGTGTTAAAAAGTTGAGAGGGCTACGACAAAAACTGGATGCACTTCGTGTACAAAACGGACAATCTCTCTCGAAGTATCAGGGTTTCGAACGAGAAGTCATCTCTTACAAAGGGATTTCATTTTTTTGAACTTATTTAAACACCATACTTTTTGTGTGTTCAAAATGCACCACTCAAAGGCACATCACAAATTTTCAATAATTTCTTACTTCGTTTGGTATTTTTCATGCATTTACTTATTTTTGTTGAGCTAGTTGACCCTGAAATTGAAAAGCACTACGAATGAACTCTGAAAATGTTGAAACCTGGCATGGAATCATCATTTTACACACATAGCATGTGCTAAAAAGTTGAGAGGTTTATGGCAAAAACAGGATGCACTTCGTAGTACACATCACATAAAGTTTAATACATCATATAAAGTTTAATACATTAGTACACATCACATAAAGTTCTCGATCGATTACCTTGTGAGATATTGCATTGAGGAATGCACATAGCTTTACAATGGGTAATCGAACATTTTCCGATAGAAGCCGCTCAATGCAACTAGAAGCAACTACGTAATAATCACGTGGCAATCATGAGACTTCAGGTTCTGGAATTTTTTCTTTGCCATATTTATTATTCCCTTTATATTGGACGAGAAGCCAGCGGGGACCTTCATACTGCTCAGGCATTCAATAAAGATTTCCTTCTCTGCTTTGGTAAGAGCGTAGCTGCTTAAGTATTGACGCACTTTATCAGTCTTCTTATCGTATGGGTCTTTCATACGTTGGTGCTCCTCCCGTGCTTCTGTTGTATCTTTTGTCTTTCCATATACTCCAAGGAAGCCAGCAGGTTCACGCAAAGATTCTTCGTCACGTGCATCACGTCGATTGAAGACCGGACCTCTAGGTGTTTCCAACAGGGTAGCTCCCAAAATAAAGATTTCTTTTTCCACATGGGCACGTCTCCGGTAACGTCGTCTTTCGGAACAGATTGACCGCGAGGACCCTTTCCAAAGATTACTATTTGATCCAAATCCTTGACCATAGCCAATAACTCATCACAAGTAGGGAGGTTAGGCTTCTTCTGGTGATCTGCCTCACCGTTGAAATGCTCGCCTTTCTTTCTTACGGTATGATTGGTCGGGAGAAATTGACGACACACCAGGTAGACAACTTTCTTAGATTTTCCCAAATATGTACCTTTTGTCTTATCTAAACAGTGCGTGCATGCATTGTATCCCTTGTTTGATTGTTCTAAAATGTTACTAAGAGCAGGCCAATCATTGATGGTTACGAACAACAATGCTCATAGGTCAAATTCCTGTTCTTTTTGCTCATCCCACACACGTACACCTGGTGGGCCCACAACTGCAAAAGTTCATCAACTAATGGCCTTAGGTACACATCAATGTCATCGCAAGGTTGCTTCGGTCCTTTAGTCCCGTTCTGTGGTACGGGCCGGGACTAAAGGCCTATTTTCTGTTTTCTTATTTTATTTGTTTTTGCATATTTAAGAATATAAATAGTTATCTGTTTGCATATTTGAGAATTTGACAAAACTATGAAAATGAAAAGTGTTTGAAATAGAATAAATAATTCAAACCTATTTTTTATTTTCAAAATTAATTATGTTGACTATCCAAACTATTAACTATTTTGTTATTTTCAATTAAAAACTATGTTTATTAAAATTCTTTTTGCATATTTGAGAATTTGAAAAAACTATGATAATGAAAAGTGTTTGAAATTGAATAAATATTTCAAAACTAAAAGGTTTAGTACATTCCATACATGCATTACATAAAAGTTTTAATACATTATTACATTATTTTACCAATATTCCTATCTATTATTTCTGTTTTCTTCTCGGTCGTAGCCATGGAGAATCTTCATCATTCACTAGGATGCTTGGGTCAGTTTTCACTTTGAAGGGCGGAATTTCATGAAACTTATTATAATCTAGTGGCATGTCTGTCTTGTCATCTACTCCCACGATGTTTCTTTTCCCTGAAAGAACTATGTGGCGTTTTGGCTCATCGGACGATATCTTCTTTTGCTGATTTCTTTTTCTCGTTTTTGTAGACATGTCCTTCACATAGAAAACCTGAGCGACGTCATTGGCTAGGACAAATGGTTCGTCCATGTACGCAAGATTGTTGAGATCCACTGTTGTCATGCCGTACTTTCGGTCTACAACTACCCCGCCTCTTGTCAGCTTCACCCATTTGCACCAAAACAAAGGGATCTTAAAAGTAGTTCCATAGTCAAATTCCCATATCTCCTCTATGTACCCGTAATATGTTTCCCAACAGTGCCCATTCTCGTCTGTTGCATCAAAGCGAACACCACCATTTTGGTTGGTGCTCTTTTTATCTTGGGCAACCGTGTAAAATGTATTCCCATCTATCTCATATCCTTGGAAAGTACATATAGTCGAAGATGGTGGCCTGGCCAAATAGTACAGCTGATCTCCAACGGTGTCGTCATTCATGAGATGTGTCTGCAACCAACTGCCGAAAGTCTTCTCGTGTTCCCCTTTAATCCAAGAGTCAGCCTTCCCCGGGTTTTTGGAGCGTAGAATATTCTTGTGTCTCACGATATACGGAGCCACCACGGTGGAATTGTGTAGAACTGTGTAGTGTGCTTGAGAGAAAGAATGCCCGTCCATACATACTTTTGCTTTCCTTCCTAGTGTGCCTTTTCCTGTCAGCCTACCCTCATACAGATTCAGGAACACCAATCGGCTTAAGGTCAGGCAAAAAGTCCACACAAAACTCAATGACCTCCTGTATTCCATAGCCCTTGGAGATGCTTCCTTCTGGCCTAGCACGGTTACGAACATATTTCTTTAAGACTCCCATGAACCTCTCGAAGGGGAACATATTGTGTAGAAACACAGGACCGAGAATTCTAATCTCTTCGACTAGGTGAACTAGGAGGTGTGTCATTATATTGAAGAAGGATGGCGGGAACAACAACTCAAAGCTGACCAGACATTGGACCACATCAACCTGTAACCCTGATAGACTTTCTCGATCGATAACCTTCTGAGAAATTGCATTGAGGAATGCACATACCTTCACAATTGCGAGGCGAACATTTTCCGGTAGAATTCCCCTCAATGCAACCGGAAGCAATTGCGTCATAAGCACGTGGCAGTCATGAGACTTTAGGTTTTGGAATTTTTTGTCTTCCATATTTACGATTCCCTTTATATTCGACCAGAAGACAGTCGGGACCTTGATACTGAAAAGGACTTGAAAGAAGATTTCCTTCTCTTCATTAGTAAGAGCGTAGCTGGCATGCGCTTGAAACTTCCATGGATGCATGCCATCTCTTCCTTTATGACGTTCCTGGTCATCCCGTGCTTCCGGTGTATCTTTTGACTTCCCATACAAGCCCAGGAAGCCTAGAATATTCACGCAGAGATTCTTCATCAGGTGCATCACGTCGATTGCCAAGCGGACCTCATGGACTTCCTAGTAGGGTAGCTCCCAAAATATAGATTTCTTCTTCCACATGGGTACACGCTTATCAGGGCCGTTAGGAACAGGTGGGCTGCCAGGACGCTTTCCAAAGATTACTTTTAAATCTTTGACCATATCAAATACTTCAGCACCAGTACGGATGACAGGCTTCCCCCGGGGTTCTGCCTTGCCATTGAAATGCTTGGCTTTTTTCATTAAGGGATGCTTGGGAAGAAGAAAACGACGATTGTACAGGTACACATTCTTCCTACATTTGTCCAGATATATACTTTCTGTCTGATCCAAACAGTACATGCATGCATTGTATCCCTTGTTTGACTGTCCTGAAATGTTACTAAGAGCAGGCCAATCATTGATGGTTACGAAAAGCAACGCTCGAAGGTCAAATTCCTCTTGTTTGTGCTCGTCCCACACACGTACACCTGGTTCGGCCCACAGCTGTAAAAGTTCATCAACTAATGGCCTTAGGTACACATCAATATCGTTGTCGGGTTGCTTTGGACCTTGGATAAGCACTGGCATCATAATGAACTTCCGCTTCATGCACAACCAAGGAAGAAGGTTGTAGATACATAGAGTAACGGGCCAGGTGCTGTGAGTGCAACTCTGCTCCCCAAAAGGATTCATGCGATCTGTACTCAGACCAAACCATAAGTTCCTTGCGTCACCTGCAAATCTCGGGAACTCTCTCTCGATTTTTCTCCACTGTCGACCATCAACGGGGTGCCTCAACTTATCGTCTTTCATATGATCTTCCAAGTGCCATCGCAACCACTTCGCATGATCTTTATTTCTGAACAGACGTTTCAACCGTGGTATTATAGGAGCATACCACATCACCTTGGCATGAATCCTCTTCCTGGGTGGCTCGCCCTCAATATCACCAGGGTCATCTTTTCTGATCTTATACCGCAATGAAGTGCATACCGGGCATTTATCCATATTCTCGTACTTCTCACCGCGGTAGAGGATGCAGTCATTAGGGCATGCATGTATCTTCTGCACGTCTAATCCTAGAGGGCAGACAAGCTTCTTTGCTTGGTATCTGCTGGCGGGCAATTCGTTCTTTCTTGGAAGCATCTTCTTCATGAGTACGAGTAACTTTTCGAATGACGAGTCAGTCACACCGGTCTCTGCCTTCCACTTTAGCAATTCTAGTGTGCTACCCAGCTTCTTCTGGCCATCTTCACAAGTTGGGTACAACAATTTGTTGTGGTCCTGTAACATCTGCTCGAACTGCAACCTCTCCTTTTCTGTGTCGCAACCTCGCCATGCATCAGAAATGACCCGGCCAAGATCATCAGCGGGCTCATCTGGATCCCGTTCTTCATCCTGATCTTCTTCTTCATTGTCTTCCATTGTGGTATCATCATACTCAGGGAACATAGATCGGTATTTTTCATCATCGTTCTCTTCTTCTTCATCGTCGTCTTCAATCATAACCCCTCTTTCTCCGTGCTTGGTCCAAACATTATAGCCCTACATAAAACCGGACCGAAGCAGGTGGCTCTGAATGACTCTTGAGGAAGTGTAATCCTTCTCATTCCGACATTCAACACATGGACAAAACATATAGCCACCACCATGCTTGTTCGCATCGGCTGCATCTCGAAAAGAATGCACACCTTCTCTGTAAGCAGCTGTGCGTCGATCACCGTACACCCATGGATGGCTCATCTGCGTTATACGAAAGTATATCAAATACAATCACGATCCTAAAAATTAGTACTGCGCGGTCTAAACGAGGAAATATAGTTGCTAACCTTTTAGAATAAGTAGAAATAAAGAGGAAGAGGTTTAAGCGTGGCTCGGGCATCTCATATCGTAGTTGTGTTCGGTGAACTGAAGCGGCATCGCTCTAACACACATTTCAACAAACACCTCTAGTGCATCCAAGAAAAATGGAGAGCTAGCACACACCCACACTCTTCCATCCAAGAAAAATACAAGGAACAGGGGAGAGGGGGGCCGTGGCCAATATATATAGGCTGAGGACTTTAGTCCCGGTTTGAGACACAAACCGGGACTAAAGGTGGCGCACATGCGGGCTGCACACCGCGTAGCCCTTTAGTCCCGGTTTGTGTCCAAACCGATACTAAAGGATCCTTACGGGCTGGGACCAAAGCCTCGTGGGCGGCATTGCGATTTTGGGGCGACGTGGCCGGGCCTTTAGTCCCGGCCCAGATGGAGGCCAGGACTAAAGGGTCCAGGCCAAAGGCCCGTTTTCCACTAGTGTCTTTTCAGTACATGTACTTGTAACGATATCCATTCTTGCGACACGACGAGATGCGCTTCTATCCCTGACGAGGCCTTCGTGCCAAATTGAGGATAGGGTCGCATCTTGGGCGTGACACCTGCCTCCTCTCTCCCCCCCCCCCGAGCCGGCCCAGATGGATCCACCAACCCAACCGACCCGTGGCCCATCTCCGCTTCGAACCGGGCCCAGCTCGGCTCCCCACCAGCCCGAGGCCGCGAGCTGAGCTATCCCCAGCCCCCGGTGCATTTTTGCTATTCTGCGCCATGTCCTATTTTGGCGTGTAACCAAATTCGGCCCAGCTCTGTTTTTTTAATGTGTGCGAGTTTTCTATTATCCAAGGTTTTAAATTACACATTAGGTACATATTTTAAAACGCTCGTAGTTTTTAAACCGTGCGTCGGATCGCGACAAGTTATATATCTAGAACTTATAGAATTTCGCGTAGAATAACATTTGAAAACTCTCATGCATATTAAAAACTGTTTGGAATGATGTTTTCATTGGTTTGTGTGTCGACGTGTTAGAAACGGTTTAGGTCGTAGTTAATTAACCCTAGCTCCGTTGGAGATGAGCCATATATGTAAATGGACTCGAACAACGAATAGAATCACGTGAACCACTTTGTTTTTTCGTTTAACAAACATAAAATGTGATTAGGAAAAATCTGGACATATTAGAATTTAATGTGTGGGGTCATTTTGGAGATGCTATGTCATTTCTGGCCTCATTTAAAATGCCTAGATAGGTAGATTATTTGTGCTTCACCCCTTGCCATGTTTAACAACATTTAATATTGCCTTGGAAATAAACGAGAGTGATCTAAATAATTAAACGTGGAGTTTTGTCAATATGAAACTCGTTGCATACTGAGCTTCAATTAATGTGTACTGTTTGATTGTGTGAATTGCCATGCCATGCATTGCAAATTTGAACCGATCATGCATCATATTAGGGTGTGCATCATATCGTGCATCTGTGTGGTGAATATCGTGTGTTGATGCTTGTTTCCAGTTTGCTCGTCTCGATAGAGTTCCGCAAGCATGTCGGAATGTGAGGACCCGTTCGACTATGTCAGTTCGTCTGCTTCACGGAGTCGTTCTTCTTCCAAGCGGAATCTCAGGCAATATGATCATTTCCCCATATATTATTACTTTCATTGCCATGCTAGTTGTATCGTTTCTTTTGCTATGTCTCCTAACATAAACTTTGGATAGCGTTGCTAGTTGCTAGTTGCAGGTGCAGTTGCTTCCATGTGCAAACATGGGTTCCTTGTTATATCACCATATTAATGCTATTTAATTTAATGCACCTATATACTTGGTAAAAGGTGGAAGGCTCGGCCTTTCTAGCCTAGTGATTTGTTCCACCTTTGTCGCCTTAGTTTCAGCTACCAGTGTTATGTTTCATAAATGAGCGCTCCTAACATGCTTGGGGTTGTTATGGGGACCCCCTAGATTCTTGTTTTGGGATAAAACTGGTGTGTCAAGGCCCATTATTAGTACTATATTTGCCCAACATAATAATACTAATATTAATGTGACGCATAGGGAGTTAGCGCTACCCCAGGAGCAATTCAACATACTACAGGGGGCCAGTGTTGCTGGTGTTGGTCCCAAACAGAGTCACTTGCGGGGCCACCCTGGGCAACTCGGGGGATGTCTATCCGACCACCGTACGTAGTGCTCATCCTTTGTATCCTGAGAACGAGATATACGGCTCCTATTGGGATCGTCGACACGTCGGGCGGCCTTGCTGGACTAGTTTTACCTTTCTCGAGCCTCTTGTGCGAGGAATTCCGAGGATGCTTTTGATTATCTCAAGGTTGAGGTTTTCCAATAGGAACCCGAGGAGATCACGGGTTTCCCTCATCGAGGTCATTCCGTCACAGAGGGTGGTAGTTTGTGATGGACTAGTTGGAACACCCGTGCAGGGATAAATATTTTGGCGAGCCATGCCCGGGGTTATGTGGCAACATGGAAACTTTGTTTAACATCCGGTTCTAGATAACTTGAAGTTAACTTAATTAAAACTTGCCAACTAAGTGTGTAACCGTGACTGTCTCTTCTCGTGAGTTCTGTATCCGGAAGAGAACACGGTGGGGTCATGTCAGACGTAAGTAGGTGCTCAGGATCATTCATTTGATCATCAGTAGTTCACGTCCGCTATTCGTAGATCATCCCCCTCTTTATTCTTGTATTCGTAAGTTAGCCACCTCAAATAAATGCTTAGTCGCTCGCTGCAGCCTCACCACTTAACCATACCTCACCCATTAAGCTTTGCTAGTCTTGATACATTTGGAAATGAGATGGCTGAGTCCTTGTGGCTCACATATTACTACAACACCAGTTGAATGTACAGGTAATGTGACACTGATGTCTACTACGCAACCTTCTCCTTGTAGACGTTGATGGGCCTCCAAGTGCAGAGGGTTGTAGGATAGTAGCAATTTTCCCACAAGTGGGTGACCTAAGGTTTATCAATCTGCAGGAGGCGTAGGATGAATACGGTCTCTCTCAAGCAACCCTGCAACCAAATAAGAAAGAGTCTCTTGTGTCCCCAACACACCCAATACAATGGTAACTTCTATACGTGCACTAGTTCCGCTAAGAGATGGTGAAACAAGTGCAATATGGATGGTAGATATGTTGGAAATATGCCCTAGAGGAAATAATAAAATGGTTATTATCATATTTCCTTGTTCATGATAATCGTCTATCGTTCATGCTATAATTGTATTAACAGGAAAGAGTAATGCATGTGTGAATGAATAGATCACAATGTGTCCCTAGCAAGCCTCTAGTTGGCTAGCTCGTTAGTCAATAGATGATCATGGTTTCCTGATCATGGACATTGGATGTCATTGATAACGGGATCACATCATTGGAAGAATGATGTGGTGGACAAGACCCAATCCTAAGCCTAGCACTAGATCGTATTGTTCGTATGCTAATGCTTTTCTAATGTCAAGTATCTTTTCCTTCGACCGTGAGACTGTGCAACTCCCGGATACCGTAGGAGTGCTTTGGGTGTATCAAACGTCACAACGTAACTGGGTGACTATAAAGGTGCACTACGGGTACCTGCGAAAGTGTGTGTTGGGTTGGCACGAATCGAGATCGGGATTTGTCACTCCGTGTGACGGAGAGGTATCTCTGGGCCCACTCGGTAGAACATCATCATGAGCTCAATGTGACTAAGGAGTTAGTCACACGATGACGTGCTACGGAACGAGTAAAGAGACTTACCGGTAACGAGATTGAACAAGGTATAGGTATACCGACGATCGAATCTCGGGCAAGTTCTATACCGACAGACAAAGGGAATCGTATACGGGATTGATTGAATCCTTGACATCGTGGTTCATCCGATGAGATCATCGTGGAGCTAGTGGGAGTCACCATGGGTATCCAGACCCCGCTGATGGTTATTGGCCAGAGAGGTGTCTCGGTCATGTCTGCCTGTCTCCCGAACCCGTAGGGTCTACACACTTAAGGTTCGATGACGCTAGGGTTATAGGGAATTGTTATACGAGATTACCGAAAGTTGTTCGGATTCCCGGATGAGATCCCGGACGTCACAAGGAGCTCCGGAATGGTCCGGAGGTAAAGATTGATATATAGGACGGATGGTTTCGGACACCGGAAGTGTTTCGGGCATCACCGGTAACGTACCGGGACCACCGGGACCACCGGAGGTGGTCCCGGGGGACCACCGAAGGGGGGTGACGACCCCGGGAGGCTAGATGGGCTAAGTGGGGTAGGGAACCAGCCCCTAAGTGGGCTGGTGCACCCCCCACCCAGCCCATGTGTACCAGAAAAAAGGGGAAGGGGGAACCCTAACTAAGGTGGGCCTTAGGCCCACCAGAGGGGTGCGCCACCCCTCCTCCTTGCCCTGGCCGCCACTCCCCCCATCTGGGAGGGCTGCCGCACCCCCTATGGTGGGAACCCTAGGGGTGGCAACCCCTCTTCCCTTCCCCTATATATAGTGGGCACTTTTGGCGTTTGGAGGACACGGTTTTCCCTCTCCCTCGGCGCAGCCCTGCACTTCTTCCTCCTCCTCTCTGCCGGCGCTTGGCGAAGCCCTGCCGGGAGACCTCGTCTCTCCACCAACACCACGCCGTCGTGTTGCTGGTCTTCTTCCCCAACCTCTCCCTCCTCCTTGGTGGATCAAGGTGCGGGAGACGTCACCGGGCTGCACGTGTGTTGAACGCGGAGGTGCCGTTGTTCGGCACTAGATCGGAATCGCTGCGAGTACGACTCCATCAACCGCGTTCTAGCAACGCTTCCGCTTAGCGATCTTCAAAGGTACGAAGATGCTCTTACCCCTCTCTCGTTGCTGGTCTCTCCATAGGAAGATCTGAACATGCGTAGGAAATTTTTTGAATTTATGCTACGTTACCTAACAGTGGCATCCGAGCCAGGTTTTCTATGCGTACATTCTATGCACGAGTAGAACACAAAAGTTGTGGGTGATGATTTGTCAATTTGCTTGCCGTTACTAGTCTTATTCTTTTCCGGCGGTATTGTGGGATGAAGCGGCCCGGACCGACCTTACACGTACGCTTACGTGAGACTGGTTCCATCGACAGACATGCACATCGTGCATAAAGGTGGCTAGCGGGTGTCTGTCTCTCCTACTCTAGTCGGATTGGATTTGATGAAAAGGGTCCTTATGAAGGGTAAATAGCTTTGGCATATCATCGTTGTGGCTGTCAGGTAGGTAAGAAGGCGTTCTTGCTAGAAACCCAAATCAGCCACGTAAAACTTGCAACAACAATTAGAGGACGTCTAACTTGTTTTTGCAGGGTTTGGCAAGTGATGTGATATGGCCAAAGTTGTGATGTTGCATGTATGATGTATGAGATGATCATGTTATTGTAATAGGTTTCATGACTTGCATGTCGATGAGTATGACAACCGGCAGGAGCCATAGGAGTTGTCTTAATTTATTGTATGAGATGCAACGCCATGTGCTTACTACTTTTACTTCATTGCTAACGGTTAGCCATAGTAGTAGTGATAGTAGTAGTTGGCGTGACGACTTCACGGAGACACGATGATGGAGATCATGGTGTCACGCCGGTGACAATGATGATCATGCGATGCCTGAAGATGGAGATCGAAAGAGCAAAGATGATAATGGCCATATCATGTCACTATATGATTGCATTGTGATGTTTATCATGTTTTACATCTTATTGCTTAAAACGACGGTAGCATAATAAGATGATCCCTCTTAAAATTTCGAGAACGTATTCCCCTAAGTGTGCACCGCTGCGAAGGTTCGTTGTCTCGAAGCACCACGTGATGATCGGGTGTGATAGATTCTAACGTTCGCATACAACGGGTGTAAGCCAGATTTACACACGCGAAACACCTAGGTTGACTCGACGAGCTTAGCATGTACAGACATGACCTCGAATACAAGAGACCGAAAGGTCGAACATGAGTCGTATGGTTGAATACGATCAGCATGAAGTTGCTCACCATGGTGACTAGTCCGTCTCACTCGATGATCGGACACGGGTTAGTCAACATGGATCATGTATCACTTAGATGACTAGAGGGATGTCGATTTAAGTGGGAGTTCATACTTAATTTGATTAAATGAACTTAATTGTCATGAACTTAGTCTAAAAGTTGTCTTTATAAATATTGTAGATGTCCAACGTCAACCTCAACTTCAACGCATTCCTAGAGAAAAACAAGCTGAAAGATGATGGTAGCAACTATGCGGACTAGGTTCGCAACCTGAAGCTCATCCTTGAAGCAAGTAAAAAGGCTTATGTCCTTAATGCGCCGCTAGGTGACCCTCCCGCTCCCGCAGCAGCCCAAGACATTCTAAACGTCTGGCAAGTGCGGAGTGATGACTACTCTCTGGTCAAGTGTGGCATGTTATACAGTTTAGAAACGGGGCTCCAAAGACGTTTTGAGCAACACAGGGCATATGAGATGTTCCAAGAGCTGAAGCTAGTTTTTCAAGCTCATGCCCGTGTCGAGAGATATGAAGTCTCCGACAAGTTCTTCAGCTGTAAGATGGAGGAGAACAGTTCTGTCAGTGAGCACATACTCAAAATGTCTGGGTTACACGGTCGTCTGACTTCACTTGGAGTCGAACTTCCGGATGATGCCATCATTGACAGAATCCTCCAGTCTCTCCCACCAAGCTACAAAGGCTTTGTGCTTAACTACAACATGCAAGGGATGGAGAAAACCATTCCCGAGTTGTACTCGATGCTCAAGTCTGCAGAAGTAGAAATCAAGAAGGAGCATCAAGTGTTGATGGTCAACAAGACCACTAGTTTCAAGAAAGGCAGGGGTAAAAAGAACTTCAAGAAAGACAGCAAAGCTGTTGCCGCGCCCGGTAAGCCAGATGCCGGGAAGAAGAAAAGGAACGGACCCAAGCCTGAGACTGAGTGCTTCTACTGCAAGGGAAAAGGTCACTGGAAGCGGAACTGCCCCAAATACTTAGCGGACAAGAAGGCCGGCAACGTTAAAGGTATATGTGATATACATGTTATTGATGTGTACCTTACCAGCGCTCGTAGTAGCTCCTGGGTATTTGATACCGGTGCTGTTGCTCACATTTGCAACTCAAAGCAGGAACTGCGGAATAAGCGGAGACTGGCCAAGGACGAGGTGATGATGCGCGTCGGGAATGGTTCAAAGGTCGATGTGATCGCCGTCGGCACGCTACCTCTACATCTACCGTCGGGATTAGTTTTAAACCTTAATAATTGTTATTTAGTACCAGCTTTAAGCATGAACATTGTATCAGGGTCTTGCTTAATGCGAGACGGCTACTCATTTAAGTCAGAGAATAATGGTTGTTCTATTTATATGAGTGATATGTTTTATGGTCATGCTCCGCTGGTGAATGGTTTATTCTTGATGAATCTCGATCGTGACGTTACACATATTCATAGTGTGAGTACCAAAAGATGCAAAGTTGATAATGATAGTCCCACATACTTGTGGCACGGCCGCCTTGGTCATATCGGCATTAAACGCATGAAGAAGCTCCATACTGATGGACTATTAGAGTCTCTTGACTTTGAATCATTTGACACATGCGAACCGTGCCTCATGGGCAAGATGACTAAGACTCCATTCTCAGGAATAATGGAGAGAGCAACCTACTTATTGGAAATAATACATACTGATGTGTGTGGTCCAATGAACGTTGAAGCTCTCGGTGGTTATCGTTATGTTCTCACTCTCACCGATGATTTGAGTAGGTATGGGTATACCTACTTGATGAAGCACAAATCTGAGACGTTTGAAAAGTTCAAGGAATTTCAGAGTGAGGTTGAGAATCAACGTGACAGAAAAATTAAATGTCTACGATCCGATCGTGGAGGAGAATATTTGAGTCACGAGTTTGGCACACACCTAAGGAAGTGTGGAATCGTTTCACAACTGACGCCGCCTGGCACACCGCAGCGCAACGGAGTGTCTGAACGTCGTAATCGCACTTTATTAGATATGGTACGATCTATGATGTCTCTCACCGACTTACCGCTATCATTTTGGGGATACGCATTAGAAACTGCAGCATTCACTTTAAATAGGGCACCGTCTAAATCCGTTGAGACGACACCGTATGAACTATGGTTTGGCAAGAAACCTAAGTTGTCGTTTCTTAAAGTTTGGGGCTGCGATGCTTATGTGAAGAAACTTCAACCAGAAAAGCTCGAACCCAAAGCGGAAAAATGCGTATTCATAGGATACCCTAAGGATACTATTGGGTATACCTTCTATCTTAGATCCGAAGGTAAAACCTTTGTTGCCAAGAACGGATCCTTTCTAGAGAAAGAGTTTCTCTCGAAAGAAGTAAGTGGGAGGAAGGTAGAACTTGATGAGCTAATTACACCCCCTCTCGAACAGGAAAGTAGCGCAACGCAAGAAGTTGTTCCTGTGGTGCCTACACCGACTAAAGAGGAAGTTAATGATGATGATCATGAAGCTTCGGATCAAGTTACTACTGAACCGCGAAGGTCCACAAGGGTATGCTCCGCACCAGAGTGGCACGGCAACCCTGTGATGGAAATCATGTTGTTAGACAACGGTGAACCTTCGAACTATGAAGAAGCAATGGCGGGCCCAGATTCCAACAAATGGCTTGAAGCCATGAAATCCGAGATAGGATCCATGTATGAGAACAAAGTATGGACTTTGGTGGACTTGCCCGATGACCGGCGAGCCATAGAAAATAAATGGATCTTCAAGAAGAAGACTGATGCAAACGGTAATGTAACCGTTTACAAAGCTCGACTTGTCGCAAAGGGTTTTCGACAAATTCAAGGAATTGACTACGAAGAGACTTTCTCTCCCGTAGCGAAGCTGAAATCAGTCCGAATCATGTTAGCAATTGCCGCCTTTTATGATTATGAAATTTGGCAAATGGACGTCAAAACAGCGTTCCTTAACGGGAATCTTAAGGAAAAGTTGTATATGATGCAACCAGAAGGTTTTGTCGATCCTAAAGGTGCTAACAAAGTATGCAAGCTCCAGCGCTCCATCTATGGGCTGGTGCAAGCATCTCGGAGTTGGAACATTCGCTTTAATGAGGTGATTAAAGCGTTTGGGTTCATACAGGTTTATGGAGAAGCCTGTTTGTACAAGAAAGTGAGTGGGAGCTCTGTAGCTTTCCTCGTACTATATGTGGATGACATATTATTGATGGGGAATGATATAGAGATGTTGGAGAGCATAAAGGCCTATTTGAACAAGAGTTTTTCAATGAAGGACCTTGGAGAAGTTGCATACATATTAGGCATCAAGATCTATAGAGATAGATCGAGACGCCTCATAGGTCTTTCGCAAAGTACATACCTTGACAAGATACTGAAGAAGTTCAATATGGAAAACTCAAAGAAAGGGTTCTTGCCAGTTTTGCAAGGAATGAGATTGAGTAAGACTCAGTCGTCGACCACGGCAGCAGATAGAGAGAAGATGAGTTCTGTCCCCTACGCTTCAGCCGTGGGCTCTCTGATGTATGCCATGCTGTGTACCAGACCTGATATAAACCTTGCGATAAGCTTGGTAGGGAGGTACCAAAGTAATCCCGGTGCGGCACACTGGACAGCGGTCAAGAATATCCTTAAGTACCTGAAAAGGACTAAGGAAATGTTTCTCGTTTATGGAGGTCACGAAGAGCTCGTCGTAAAGGGTTACGTCGACGCTAGCTTCGACACAGATCCGGATGACTCTAAGTCACAAACCGGATACGTATATGTGTTGAATGGTGGGGCAGTGAGCTGGTGCAGCAGCAAGCAAGAAGTCGTGGCAGCATCTACATGTGAAGCGGAGTACATAGCTGCTTCAGAAGCGGCTCATGAAGGAATTTAGACGAAGGAGCTCATCACCGACCTTAGAGTGGTTTCAAGCGCGTCGGGTCCTATGACACTCTTCTGTGATAACACTGGAGCCATTGCCATAGCCAAGGAGCCCAGGTTTCACCGGAAGACGAAGCACATCAAGCGCCGCTAAAACTCCATCCAGGACCACGTCCAGAGTGGAGTGATAGATATTTGTAAAGTACACACGGATCTGAATATTGCACACCCGTTGACTAAACCTCTTCCACGAGCAAAACATGATCAACACCATAATGCTATGGGTGTTCGATACATCACAATGTAACTATATTATTGACTCTAGTGCAAGTGGGAGACTGTTGGAAATATGCCCTAGAGGCAATAATAAAATGGTTATTATCATATTTCCTTGTTCATGATAATCGTCTATCGTTCATGCTATAATTGTATTAACAGGAAACAGTAATGCATGTGTGAATGAATAGATCACAATGTGTCCCTAGCAAGCCTCTAGTTGGCTAGCTCGTTAGTCAATAGATGATCATGGTTTCCTGATCATGGACATTGGATGTCATTGATAACGGGATCACATCATTGGAAGAATGATGTGGTGGACAAGACCCAATCCTAAGCCTAGCACTAGATCGTATTGTTCGTATGCTAATGCTTTTCTAATGTCAAGTATCTTTTCCTTCGACCGTGAGATTGTGCAACTCCCGGATACCGTAGGACTGCTTTGGGTGTATCAAACGTCACAACGTAACTGGGTGACTATAAAGGTGCACTACGGGTACCTCCGAAAGTGTCTGTTGGGTTGGCACGAATCGAGATCGGGATTTGTCACTCCGTGTGACGGAGAGGTATCTCTGGGCCCACTCGGTAGAACATCATCATGAGCTCAATGTGACTAAGGAGTTAGTCACACGATGACATGCTACGGAACGAGTAAAGAGACTTACCGGTAACGAGATTGAACAAGGTATAGGTATACCGACGATCGAATCTCGGGCAAGTTCTATACCGACAGACAAAGGGAATCGTATACGCGATTGATTGAATCCTTGACATCGTGGTTCATCCGATGAGATCATCGTGGAGCTAGTGGGATTCACCATGGGTATCCAGACCCTGCTGATGGTTATTGGCCAGAGAGGTGTCTCGGTCATGTCTGCCTGTCTCCCGAACCCGTAGGGTCTACACACTTAAGGTTCAATGACGCTAGGGTTATAGGGAATTGTTATACGAGATTACCGAAAGTTGTTTGGAGTCCCGGATGAGATCTCGGACGTCACGAGGAGCTCCGGAATGGTCCGGAGGTAAAGATTGATATATAGGACGGATGGTTTCGGACACCGGAAGTGTTTCGGGCATCACTGGTAACGTACCGGGACCACCGGGACCAACGGAGGTGGTCCCGGGGGACCACCGAAGGGGGGTGACGACCCCGGGAGGCTAGATGGGCTAAGTGGGGTAGGGAACCAGCCCCTAAGTGGGCTGGTGCGCCCCCCACCCAGCCCATGTGCACCAGAAAAAAGGGGAAGGGGGGAACCCTAACTAAGGTGGGCCTTAGGCCTACCAGAGGGGTGCGCCACCCCTCCTCCTTGCCCTGGCCGCCACTCCCCCCATCTGGGAGGGCTGCCGCACCCCCTAGGGTGGGAACCCTAGGGGTGGCAACCCCTCTCCCCTTCCCCTATATATAGTGGGCACTTTTGGCCTTTGGAGGACACGGTTTTCCCTCTCCCTCGGCGCAGCCCTGCACTTCTTCCTCCTCCTCTCTGCCGGCGCTTGGCGAAGCCCTGCCGGGAGACCTCGTCTCTCCACCAACACCACGCCGTCGTGTTGATGGTCTTCTTCCCCAACCTCTCCCTCCTCCTTGCTGGATCAAGGTGCAGGAGACGTCACCGGGCTGCACGTGTGTTGAACGCGGAGGTGTCGTTGTTCGGCACTAGATCGGAATCGCTGCGAGTACGACTCCATCAACCGTGTTCTAGCAACGCTTCCGCTTAGCGATCTTCAAAGGTACGAAGATGCTCTTACCCCTCTCTCGTTGCTGGTCTCTCCATAGGAAGATCTGAACATGTGTAGGAAATTTTTTGAATTTATGCTACGTTACCTAACAAGATATAGGTTTTTGTAATCTGAAATTACAAAAAAACAGCAAGGTAGCTAGTGGTAAAAGTGAGCACGAACGGTATTGCAATGCGTGGAAACAAGGCCTAGGGTTCATACTTTCACTAGTGAAGTTCTCTCAACAAAGATAACATAATTGGATCATATAACTAGCCCTCAACATGCAAGAAAGAGTCACTCCAAAGTCACTAATACCGGAGAACAAACGAAGAGATTATTGTTGGGTACGAAACCACCATAAAGTTATTCTTTCTGATCGATCTATTCAAGAGTTCGTACTAGAATAACACCTTAAGATACATATCAACCAAGACCCTAATGTCACCTAGATACTCCATTGTCACCTCAAGTATCCGTGGGCATGATTATACGATATGCATCACATAATCTCAGAATCATCTATTCAACCAACACATAGAACTTCAAAGAGTGCCCCAAAGTTTCTACCGGAGAGTCAAAACGTGTGCCAACCCCTATGCATAGGTTCCCAATGTGACGAACCCGCAAGTTGATCACCAAAACATACATCAAGTACTCACATGAATCCATGTGTGCCAACCCATATGCATAGGTTCCCAATTGTCACAAACCCGCAAGTTGATCACAACAGATAGACACGTGCAAGACATACATCAAGTGTTCTCAAAGACTCAATCCGATCAGATAACTTCAAAGGGTAAACTCAATTAATTACAAGAAGGGAGAGGGGGAAGAACATCATAAGATCCAACTATAGTAGAAAATCCCAAGGTACATCGAGATCAAGACATCTCAAGAACACGAGAGAGAGATATCAAACACATAGCTACTAGTATATACCCTCAGCCCCGAGGGAGAACTACTCCCTCCTAGTCATGGAGATCGTCGGGATGATGAAGATGGCCACCGGAGATGGATTCCCCCTCCGGCAGGGTGCCGGAACGGGCTCCAGATTGGTTTTTGGTGGCTACAGAGGCTTGCGTTGGCGGAACTCTCGATCTAGGTTCATTTCTGGAGGTTTCCGTATTTGTAAGACCAGATGGCGTCGAGAACAAGTCAGGGGGACCCACGAGGGAGTCACAAGCCCTTGGGGCGCGGCCAGGGGGGTGGGGGTGCCCCCCAGGCTTGTGGCTTCCTCGGGACTCTTCTCCGGTATCTTTTTCTTCTGGTATTTTTGATATTTTCCATAAAAATCATCGCTAAAGATTTATTCCGTTTGAACTCCGCCTGAAAAAGGGTCAAAAACACGGAAAAAACTGAAACTGGCACTCGGCACTGAGTTAATAGGTTAGTCCCAAAAAAGATATAAAATAGCATATTCATGCATTTAAAACATCCAAAGAAGACAATATAATAGCATGGAACCATCAAAAATTATAGATACGTTGGAGACGTATCAAGCATCCCCAAGCTTAACTCCTGCTCGTCCTCGAGTAGGGAAGTGATAAAGAATGAATTTTTGATGTGGAATGCTACCTAGCATAGTTGTCCTTTGCAAATTCTTTCGCGTGACATGAATGCTCAGATCCGTAAGATTCGAAACAATAGTTTGCTATTAACATGAAAACAATAATACTTCAAGCAAACTAGCAAGGTAATCATGAACTTTCAAAATAACAAGGCCAATGAAAGTTATCCCTACAAAATCATATAGTCTGGATATGCTCCATCATCCCCACAAAACTAATTTAAATCATGCACAACCCCGGAATTGGCCAAGTAATTGTTTTCGCACTCTTACTTTCTCAAACTTTTTATAACTATCGCGCAATACATGAGCGTGAGCCATGGATATAGCATTATAGGTGGAATAGAGTGTGGTGGTGGTTGTGAGACAAAAAGGAGGAGATGGTCACATTGACTCAGCGTATCAAAAGGCTATGGAGATGCCCATTAATAGATATCAATGTGAATGAGTAGGGATTGCCATACAAAGGATGCATTAGAGCTATAAGTATGTAAAAGCTCAAAAGGAAAACTAGTGGGTGTGCATCCAACTTGCTTTCTCACGAAGACCTAGGGCAATTTTGAGGAAGCCCATCATTGGAATATACAAGCCAAGTTATATAATGAATATTCCCACTAGTGTATATGGTGGTGCAAAACGAGAGGCTCTCAATCATGAAGAACATGGTGCTTATTATGAAGTACAAGTGTGGAAAAAGATAGTAGCATTGTCCCTTCTCTCTTTTTCTCTCTTTTTTTCATTTGGGTTCTTAGGCCTCTTTTTTTTGGGCTCTTTGGCCTTTTTTTTCTCACATGGGACAATGCTCTAATAATGATGGTCATCACACTTTTTATTTACTCAAAGCTCAAAGCTTAGAACAAGGATGACTCCATAGGAAACGCCTCGCGCAATGATCTAGCGTAGCAATGACATCAAAAAACGGACAAGCCATGAAAACATCATGCTATCTATCTTACGATCATGCAAAGCAATATGACAATGATTGCACAAGTCATGAGATGGAACGGTGAAGGTTTTATGGCAATATATCTCGGAATGGCAATGAAAATGCCATAATAGGTTGGTATGGTGGCTGTTTTGAGGGAGGCATATGGTGGTTTTGTGCACCGGCGAGAGTTGCGCGGTGAGAAGCTAGCAATGGTGGAAGGGTGAAATTGTGTATAATCCATGGACTCAACATTAGTCATAAAGAACTCACATACTTGTTGTGAAAGTTTTTATTAGTAATCGAAACAAAGTGCTAAACGCATACTCCGAGGGGAAGGGTTGGTAGGTGTTAACCATCGCGCGATCCCGACCTCAACACAAAGGATGACAATCAATAGATCAATTATGCTAAGACTTCCTAACATAGCGGTTCACCATACGTGCATGCTACGGGAATCACCAACTTCAACACAAGTATTTCTAGATTCACAACACCCTACTAACATAACTCTTAATATTACCGAATCCACGTCTCAAAACTAATTGAGATGAATCAAAACTTGTCTTTCTATTCAATGCACATCAAGATGGAGGTTTTTGTATCTTCTTAGGGTACCTATAACATTTGGGACTACTTTGATAGCATAAGCCAACTACCATATCACGCACCGCCGTGCTCTAAAGATATAAGTGAAGCACAAGAGCAAAAGTATCTAGCTCAAAAGATATAAGTGAAGCACAATGGGCATTCTAGCAAAATCATGATGAGTGCATGTCTCTCTCTCTAAAAAAGGTGTGCAGAAAGGATTATTGTGACCAAACAAAAATAAAGGACTCCTAAGATAAAAGACGCTCCAAGAAAAACACATATCATGTGGTGAATAAAAATATAGTCCCAAGTAAAATTACCGATGGATTGAAGACGAAAGAGGGGATGCCTTCCTAGGGCATCCCCAAGCTTAGGCTTTTTGGTATCCTTGAATATGGCTTGGGATGCCTTGGGCATCCCCAAGCTTAGGCTCTTGCCACTCCTTGTTCCATAGTCCATCGAAACTCTACCAAAAACTTGAAAACTTCACAACACAAAACTCAACGGAACTTCGCGAGATGGGTTAGTATGATAATGAGAAAATCAATCACTTGGGTAATGTCAAAACAAGACTCATAATTATTTTCACACAATTCCTACTGTATCTTACTATTTCCACAATTTATATTACTGAAAATAATCTATGGAAACACCAAAACAAGCAAACTATGCATTGAAAACAGAATCTGTCAAAAACAGAACAGTCTGTAATGATTTGAATGATCACCATACTTTTGCACCTCCAACAATTCTGAAAAATTACGAAAGTAAGGGAAATTTGCATATAAATCAGCAGCAAAAAGAATCAAATCAAAATCTCTTTCTGGATAGAAATGAAAAAAATCGTGAGCAGAAAGTTTCTGTCTTTTTCCAGCATGATCAAACAACTATCACCCAAGCTATCATAAAGGCTTTACTTGGCACAAACGCTAATTCAAACATGAAAAACACAATCATAGCAGAATTATGATGGTGTGGAAAAACAAAAACAGAAGAAAAAACAAAAATAAATTCATTGGGTTGCTTCCCAACAAGCGCTATTGTTTAACGCCCTTAGCTAGGCATTGATTTCAATGATGCTCACATAAATGGTAAGGATTGAAACACAACGAGAGCATCATGGAGCATATGGCTAGCACATTTAAGTCTAACCCACTTCCTATGCATAGGAATTTTGTGATCAAACAATTTATTGGAGCAAGAATCAACTAGCATAGGAAGGCAAAACAAGCATAGCTTCAAAAATTTCAACACATGGAGAGGAAGCTTGATACTATTGCAATAAGTAGAAGCATATGATCCTATCTCATAGTAATTTTCAGTAGCATCATGAATGAATTCAAAAATATAGCCAGCACCTAAGGCTTTCTTTTCATGATCTACAATCATAGGAATTTTACTACTCTCCACATAAGGAAATCTATTCTCAAGAATAGTAGTGGGAGTATCATAAAAGACTTGAGCACTACAAATTGTGCCCACAATGAAAAAGCAAGGTTTAGCAAAGGGGTTTTCAAAAGTATGACAAATTTTAACATCCCTCTTCTTCAAAGCATAAGTATCCTCACAATAATCATCATAGATGGGGGGCATGCTTTGATCAAAATGATTTTGATCATTCAAAGTGGAAGAACTAAAAAGATCATCTTCATGAAATATAGCATCCCAAAGCTTGTGGCTTTGCATATCATTAGCATCATGGGTATTCAAAGAATTCATGCTAAGAACATTGCAATCATGCTCATCATTCACATATTCTATGCCAAGCATTCTATGTAATTCTTCTTTTAGCACTTGAGCACAATTTTCCTTCCCATCATGCTCACGAAAGACATTGAAAAGATGGAGCATATGAGGCATCCCCAATTCCATTTTTTGTAGTTTTCTAGCGGAAGAACAAGAAACAAAAAGATTCGATTGTAAGATCTAAAGATATACCTTCAAGCGCTAACCTCCCCAGCAACGGCGCCAGAAAAATGCTTGATGTCTACTACGCAACCTTCTCCTTGTAGACGTTGTAGGGCCTCCAAGTGCAGAGGGTTGTAGGACAGTAGCAATTTTCCCTCAAGTGGGTGACCTAAGGTTTATCAATCCACGGGAGGCGTAGGATGAAGATGGTCTCTCTCAAGCAACCCTGCAACCAAATAACAAAGAGTCTCTTATGTCCCCAACACACCCAATACAATGGTAAGTTGTATAGGTGCACTAGTTCGACGAAGAGATGGTGAAACAAGTGCAATATGGATGGTAGATATAGGTTTTTGTAATCTGAAATTACAAAAACAGCAAGGTAACTAGTGGTAAAAGTGAGCACGAACGGTATTTCAATGCGTGGAAACAAGGCCTAGGGTTCATAATTTCACTAGTGAAGTTCTCTCAACAAAGAAAACATAATTGGATCATATAACTAGCCCTCAACATGCAACAAAGAGTCACACCAAAGTCACTAATAGCGAAGAACAAACGAAGAGATTATTGTCGGGTACGAAACCACCATAAAGTTATTCTTTCTGATCGATCTATTCAACAGTTCATACTACAATAACACCTTAAGATACATATCAACCAAGACCCTAATGTCACCTAGATACTCCATTGTCACCTCAAGTATCCGTGGGCATGATTATACAATATGCATCACACAATCTTAGAATTATCTATTCAACCAACACATAGAACTTCAAAGAGTGCCCCGAAGTTTCTACCGGAGAGTCAAAACGTGTGTCAACCCCTATGCATAGGTTCCCAATGTGACGAACCCGCAAGTTGATCACCAAAACATACATCGAGTAATCACATGAATCCACGTGTGCCAACCCATATGCATAGGTTTCCAATTGTCACAAACCGCAAGTTGATCACAGCAGATAGACACGTGCAAGACATACATCAAGTGTTCTCAAAGACTCAATCCGATCGGATAACTTCAAAGGGGAAACTCAATTCATTACAAGAAGGGAGAGGGGGAAGAACATCATAAGATCCAACTATAGTAGCAAAGCCCAAGGTACATCGAGATCAAGACATCTCAAGAACATGAGAGAGAGAGAGATCAAACACATAGCTACTTGTACATACCCTCGGCCCCGAGGGAGAACTACTCCCTCCTAGTCATGGAGATCGCCGGGATGATGAAGATGGCCACCAGAGATGGATTCCCCTTCCGGCAGGGTGCCGGAACGGGCTCCAGATTGGTTTTCGGTGGCTACAGAGGCTTGCGGCGGCAGAACTCTCGATCTAGGTTTCTTTCTGGAGGTTTCCGTATTTATAAGACCAGATGGTGTCGAGAACAAGTCAAGGGGACCCACGAGGGAGTCACAAGCCCTTGGGGCGCGGACACGGGGGTGTGGGCACCCCCAGGCTTGTGGCTTCCTCGGGACTCTTCTCCGGTATCTTTTTCTTTCGGTATTTTTGATATTTTCCATAAAAAATCATCGCGAAAGATTTATTCCATTTGGACTCCGCCTGAAAAAGGGTCAAAAAACACGGAAAAAACAGAAACTCGCACTTGGCACTGAGTTAGTAGGTTAGTCCCAAAAAACATATAAAATAGCATATTCATGCATTTAAAACATCCAAAGAAGACAATATAATAGCATGGAACCATCAAAAATTATAGATACGTTGGAGACGTATCAAACACTTTGACATGAGTGTGTTGATTGAGCTATTTGGAGTCTTTGTTCTTCTACTTCTTCATCGATCTAGGATGGGATCGAGGCCGACAGCCTAGGATAGCAAGGATGGACGTCGTTATTTTACCATTTGTTTTCGTCCATAGTCGGACCCTGCTCTTCTTCATGATGACTGATTATGTTGTTGTATTGATGTGACTCTGATATAGCATGTGGCGAGTGCAAGCCAACTCCTTATACTCAACTTTTCAGTACATGTACTTGTAATGATATTCATTCTTGCGAAACGACGAGATGTGTTTTTATTCCTGTCGAGGCCCTCGCACCAAAATAAGGATAGGACCGCATCTTGGGAGTTACACCTTTCCACGGAGGTGCCATCTTGTGAGGATTTTGCTAGTCCAGTTGGAGGACTAAGTCACTCTCCTAGAAGGCTCGCCCTCTAACTTGTTTATCGTGGTAGCTCCTCAGGTCTTGCTGATATAGTGTTGACCGAATGAGGGCTAGTTTTGTCTCTTCTACCAAGAGATCCATATTGTCTTGTCATGTTGCTTTGACTTCAACCTCATTGTACTGCTCCACTCGGGGGGAGTTGTGATGTCGGTCACTCGGCAAAACGGCTTCAAAACATACACCGTGAAGAAAGGGGTACGCCTGGTGGAATGATTCAAAGTCATCCGCATACCCGAGAAGATGGATGAAAATTGTTCTACCCTTGAGCCCGCGGCATACTTGAGAGCTCTCATCAGTCGGGGGCTCGGGGCTTCAATCCTTGTAGTAACATACGTTCGCTCGGTATGCATGTCCATTCGACTGCGGGTGAGCCAAGAAGGCGTAATTGACCCGGGTGCCCTAGGAATGGCAGAACTCACGGAACTCGTCCGAGTCGAAATTGGACCAGTTGTCGGTGATGATATCATGAGGAACTCCGAATTTGAAGATAATTTACCGGATGAAGCTGATGGGAGTCGCTGAATCCAAGCTTTTGATGGGCTTCGCCTCGACCCACTTGGTGAACTTATCCACCGCTACTAGCACGTAAGTGAATCCAGTCGACACAGTCCGTAAAGGGTCGTTCATGTCGAGACCTAACACAACGAATGGTCAGGTCAGCGGAATCGTCCTTAACGCGGATGTAGGCTTCTCTGACTGATTTTTGTAAAATTGGCATCTGATGCATAGCTCAACCAGGTCTCTTGCTACCTCATTGGCTCGGGGACAATAAAAACCCGCTCGGAAGGCCTTGGCCACCAGAGTCCGAGAGGACGCGGGATGACCATAGGTTCCAGAGTGAATCTCGTGCAAGATTTTAGTCGTTCCTCTGACGAAATACACTTCTGGCTGACTCTTGTAACACTTTTCTTATATAATTTGTCTCCCAAAACTTCGAAAGCTTTAGACCGTTGAACAATTCGGCAGGCTTACTCTTCGTCTTCACGGAGTTCTTGCCAGAGCAAGTAAGCCAGATAAGGCTGAGTCCATTGGGGCGTGATGACCAGCAGCTCATAGACGAGGTGGACCATGGCCGGGACATCAATTCCAGTCGGATTTGAAGGATCGAATGCCTGTGGCGGCTCCTCTGTGAAAGGGACTTCTTTAACTGAGGGGACACGCAAGTGTTCGAGGAACACACCTTTTGGAACGACTCTTCGAGTGGAGCCGATCTTGGCCAAGTCGTCAGCCGCCTGATTCTTGTCTCGGGGCATATGGTGCAATTCCAACCCTTTGAAGTTATTTTCTAGCTTCGTGACTGTGTTGTAGTAAACTGTCATGGCCGGGCTCCGAATGTCCCACTCCTTCATCACCTGATTAACAACGAGATCCAAGGCATTGTAGACCATCAAACGTAGAATGCCAAGTGATGGCCATAGGAATCCCGTACAAGAGGGCTTTGTACTCAACGTTGTTGTTAGATGAGTCGAAGTGGATTTGGAGCACATAGTCCAGTCGGTCTCCCCCGGGGAAAACGAGAACTACTCCAACTCTCAAGTCATGGAGCATCTTGGACCCATCAAAGAACATGGTCCAATGCTTGGGGATACCAGGAGCCGGCTGCTCTTGTTCTATCCATTCGGACAGGAAGTCCACCACGGCCTGAGACTTGATCTCTTTTTTGGCTTCAAACTTGATCTCCAGCGCGAGGAGCTCAATTGCCCATTTAGCTACTCAGCTAGTGGCATCTTTATTGTGCAGTATTTCTGACAAGGGGGCATCAATGATGATTGGGACCAAGTGATCTTGGAAGTAATGGACCACCTATTTCACGGTCAGATAAATACCATAAACCAGTTTCTCGTAATGTGCGTACCTTTGCTTGGAGGGAGTCAATACTTCTAAGATGTAATAGATGGGCCTTTGTACCTTGTATGCTCTGCCTACTCCTTGTGCTCCATGCTAAGAACGGTGCCAACCACTTGTCCAGTGGCAGCGATGTACAGGAGCAAGGGCTCCTTGTTGTATGGAGCAGCTAACACCGGCTCGGTGGAAAGCAAAGCGTTGAGTTGGTCGAATGCGATTTGCGCTTTGTTGGTCCACTCGAATATGTAGGAATTTTTCATCAATCGGTAAAGAGGCAATGCCTTTTCACCGAGTCTTGAGATGAAGCATCTCAAAGCCGCAAGGAAACCTGTAAGCCTCTGCACATCATGGATGTGCTCTGGTCATCTCATTTGGACTATGGCGGTGATTTTATTGGGATTGGCGTTGATGCCTCATTTGGAAGCTAGGATACCGGGTAGCTTACCGGCTGGCACACTCAATGTGCACTTGGCCGGGTTAAGCTTGATCCTGAAGCATCGGAGGTTCGCGAAGGTTTTGGCAAGGTTGGTCAGGAGGTTGGAACCTTTCCTAGACTTGACCATGATGTCATCCATGTACGCTTCGACGTTCCGACTGATCTGTTCCTGCAAACACTTCTGAATCATACGTTGGAAAGTAGCCCCAACATTTTTGAGTCCGAATGGCATGGTGATGTAACAAAAACACCCGAATGGGATGATGAAGGCCGTTTTTATTTCATCGGGACCATACATTCGGATCTGGTGGTACCCAAAGTACGCATCCAGGAACGACAAGCATTCACATCCAGGAGAAGAATCTACAATCTGATCTATGCGGGGTAAAGGGAAATGGTCCTTCGGGCAGGACCGATTGAGGTGCTTGAAGTCAAACACATTCGGAGTGAATTTCTGTTCTTAGGCACCATGACCACGTTCGCCAGCCACTCGGAGTGGTAAACCTTGCGGATGAACTCGGCAGCTAGGAGCCGAGCGATCACCTCGCAAATCGCCTTCTGCTTTTCCATGGAGGAGCGGTGCAAGTGTTCCTTGATGGGATTGACCTTGGAGTCCACTCGGAGGCGGTGCTCAACCAGCTGCCTGGGAACACCCCGCATGTCAGATGGCTTATATGCAAAGCTGTCCCAGTTCTTACAAAGGAACAGGATGAGCTTGACTTCCTATTTGTCACCGAGTGAAGTGGAGATGTTCGTCCCGGAGGTACTCGTATTGGTAGGATGGATGTGAACCTACTTGGTCTCACCGGCCGACTGAAAGGCGGACTCAGTAGCCGACCGCTTCACCCTGAGTAAGTTGGCAGTGTCCACCGCCTTCTTGTACCCCTCGACCTCGGCCGCGAGGACTTGTTCGTTGGCGATCTTGGAGACCTGCTGGAGGCACTCCTCGGCGATCTTCCGACTGTCAGTCACAATGATTACACCTTTCGGCCCTAGCATCTTAAGTTTAAGGTACACATAGCACGGATGGGCCATGAAACGTTCGTCGGCAGGCCTACCCAGGATGGCGTGATAGGCGCTTCGGAAGTTGACCACCTCAAAGGTCAGTCGCTCCTTTATGTAATTCTTTTTGCCACCAAATAGAACATTCAGGGCGATCTGACAGAGTGACTCGGCCTTTTTCCGAGGGATGACCCCGTTGAACTACATGTTACTCTTGCTCAGCTGGGACAACGGGGTGTCCATGGCCTTGAGTGTGTCGATGTAGATAATGTTGAGGCCGCTACCACCGTCCATGAGGACCCTCTTTAGTCGAACTTCGTTGAAAGCCGAATCGACAACGAGCGCCTGCCTCCCAAGGGTGGCAATGTGGGCTGGGTGGTCTGACTGATCAAACGTGAAAGACGTATTTTCCCAATCGAGGTACTTCATGACAGTCGAAACTGGCATGTTTACCTCCCGATTGATGACTTTCAATCGGCTCTTACTCTCGACGTTGGTGAAGATCATGGGGAATTTCTTGATATTCGGGTACCCGGTGGTAGCCTCCTTATCGTCCTCATCATCCTTGTCCCTGGAGGGTTCTCCGCCCATCTCCTGCAGGAGCAGGCGACAGTCTCAAGACGTGTGCTTGGCGGGGATGATCTCCACATCATCATCCTTCTTGGCGTGAATCGGACATGGTTGGTCCAAAATGTTGCTCTTGGCTCAGTATTATTTTTGCCTACTCTCCTTTTACTTGGTCTTGATTTTTTTGACCAGCTACTGTAGGGAAAACCCCCCACAGCCATTTTCTGTATTGCAACTATGAAAACTGTATGTACAAGAGAGGTTGTAGAATGTACAAAGGGGGGAGGAGCAGAGTGATACAGACCTCAAGGAGGCAAAAAGGAAATCCACTTAAGGAGATCATCTCTGAAGCTAGCCTTAATTCTATGAGCTAATAGAGAAATATTATGAATAAGTCCAGCTCTCCATTTCCTGAACTTTGGCTGTTCCTGGTTGAAGACTTTTGCATTTCTGGTGGTCCAGATATTCCAACAGGCAGTGAAAACAACCTCAGTAAAGAATGGATGAGGGAAGTTCTTTCTAGCTACAGCAGTAGCAGTCCACATAGATGACCCCTGCCAAGAGATCTGTAGGTAGTTCCAGACCCTGTTGCTGAACAGGCATGTGAAGAATAAATGGTCTTTGTCTTCCTTGACTCGGGCATGGCATAACGCACAGAGATTAGAATCAGAAACCTTCCAGTGACGCCTTTCCAGCATGTCCTGTGTGTTCAGCCTGTCCATAATGAGCATCCAGGCAAACATCTTAACTTTCATGGTAGAGCAGCTTTTCCAGATCCAGTTAAGCAGAGGGTTAGGTACAATGCTGCTATGAACATGAGCATAGTAGGCCTTAGGTGTGTAGACCTTAGCATCCTTACGCCATACCCATCTGTCAAAGGCGTGATGATCCAGGTCCAGGTCCAGAACGAGAGATTGGACAGTAGACAGTTCCTGATAAGCTTGAACAGATAGTGGGAGGTGAAACAGAGAGAGCAGAAGGTCCTCAGAAAAAGCAGCAAAAACTTCTTGAGGTGTGCAGAAAGGGTCAGCCACAAAGGAAAACAATCGTTGGAATCGAGCTGCCAATGGCATAGTGGATTTGCCAAGTAACCAGGAATCAGACCAGAACAAGAAAGAATCACCCTTATTAGGCAAGACATAGGTAACAGATCTGAATTGATCAAGACGTTTGCATATGTCTTTCCACCAAAAGGAACCACAAAGTGCAGTACCCTGAGGTACAGTGTCATGATAGTAAGTGTTCCAAATCAGATGAACCCAAGGGATATCAGCATGATTAAGGAATTTATCAGCATGTTTGAGCAGAAGAGCTTCATTCTGAACAGCTAAATTCACAATCCCTAACCCCCCTTTATTCTTAGGCCTGCACACCAGTGGCCAAGCAGCAAGAGAGGGTGCATGATCATTCCCATTTCTTCTCCATAGACATTGCCGTTGAATCCGCTCCAATTTCTTCAGTATACCTGGTGGTAGATCCAGGCTGCATAAGAAGAAGAGGGGAACAGCAGACAGTGTTGAGTTTACATATTGCAATCTGCCCCCCTGAGCAAGAAATGAGGAACTAGCACTGAGCCTTCTTTCCATTTTATCCACCAGAGGCATGAGATCAATGATTCGAGGTTTAGTTGTTCCAACAGGCAGACCCAGATATGTGAAGGGTAGAGTTCCCACTTTACAACCAATGGAATCTGCCAGATCCTACAGATGCTGAGAAGGAGTGTTGACAGGTAGGAGTGCAGATTTGTGATAATTGACCTGTAATCCACTGGACTGAGAAAAAAGCAAAAGCATTTTCTTAAGCTGCAACAACTGTGATTGGTTAGCTGGTAGGATGATGAGAGTATCATCAGCATATTGCACTATAGGGTAATCTTTATCATGGGTAGGTATAGGCAACTGGATCAGTCCATCCACCAGCAGTTGGTTCACCAGAGTTTGTAGAAAGTCAGCAGCAATAGCAAACAGCAATGGGGACAAAGGATCTCCCTGTCTGACACCTTTTTTACACATGAACTTCTTCCCAGGCACACCATTGATTAGTACTGAAGAAGATCCAGAGGCTAGAAGCTGCTTAACCCAAAGGATCCATCGATCATTGAAGCCCTTAGCTTGAAGAATCTGGAAGATGAATTCATGCTCCACAGAATCAAATGCCTTTTCAAAATCCAACTTAAGGATGACTATAGGATTCTTGGATTGATGACATTGGTGTAGATACTCAAGAGTCCAGCCCACACAATCCTGAATAGTCCTAGATTTGATAAAACCGTATTGATTCTTGTGGAGACATTTAACAATCTGCAACTGTAGCCGATTGGCAAGCATTTTTGACAAGAATTTAAGACCCATTCTAGTAAGAGATATTGGTCTGTAATCTCCCACATGTTCAGGTGACCTGTTTTTGGGAATGAGTGTAATATAGGAAGAATTCATGTTTACCAGCTGGGCATGGCCAGCATGAAATTCAGCAGCAAGTTGATAAAACTCAGGGGAGATAATGTGCCAGCATTTCTTGAAAAAAAGCCCATTGAAACCATCAGGCCCTGGAGCTTTGTGAGTAGGCATATCATGCACAGTTTTATCCATCTCAGTCTTGGAAAAAGGCTCTGTGAGAATGTCAAGACCCTGAACTTCATCCAGTAGGGAGTCTAAGTCAAATGCCATATTAATGCCAAGAGAAGTTCCCATTCGATCTTTGAAAGATGCCCAGAAGCATGCAGCAATTTGATCATGATCAGAGATAATAGACCCATCATTTAACTTGAGAGAGGCAATGGAATTCCTCCTGTACCTTTCAGTGGCCATAGCATGAAAGAACTTGGTATTTTCCTCACCAACTTTAATAAATCAAATAGTGGCCCTCTTCTTCCAGTATAAACACTGAAGGTGTAGCAGATGTTCCAAATGCAATTTGACAAGTTTCCTAAAATTAGCTTCCGGCCTGAATATGTACCTCAACTCTTCAAGCTCATCCAAGCATAGCACCACTTGATTGCATCTGGAAATAAGGTGTTTTAACTGAGACAGAGATGTCTGCCATTTCTTCAGAGCCTGCCTAAGATGCTTCATCTTATCCATGATAATAGCAGAGATGTGAGTCTTTCGTGAAGGAGTGAGCCATGATTGCTGCACACATTCAATGAAACCCTCCATTTCAACCCAGTAGTTCTCAAAACGAAATAAGTTGCATTTGGGGATGGAGGTGTTTACAGTGACCACACAAGGCACATGATCAGATGCAGTCTTTGCCAGAGGGAGCACTTGGGTGAGAGGATAAGAAGAGATCCAATTGGTGGATGTAAAGAACCAATCCAGCTGCTCCAGAAGAGGAGTGTCCTGCATGTTGGACCAAGTGTAGGATCTACCTTCGATGGGAAGCTCCAATAATCCCAAATGCCCAATAATTTCATTGAAGATGAACATGTCATTTACATCAGCCCCAGGGAGGTTTCTGTTGTCAGGGGATCTAATGAAATTAAAGTCCCCAAGGAGTAGCCAGTTAGCCCCAGTGGGGATATGAAGATTGTAAAGCCAACTCACAAAAAGATCACGGGCCTCCCCTTGACATGGTCCGTAGACATTAACCAAAGTCCATGATTCACCTGTGTGATTAGAGGTAAAGGAGGTGATCAAGCCATATGGGTGCACTGTACTAAGTGACCAGTGAGAATGGATGAGTTCCAAAGGGTAATGAGCCCTCCTGATGCACCCCTGGAAGGGGAATAAGCAAATTGATCAAAACGTTTAGGGCAGAAACCTTTAACTGCTCGAAACTCGATAGACTGCATCTTTGTTTCCTGCAAGCAGACCACTGCAGCAAGGCTCTCATCGATTTTGTTACGGACTGCCTGCTGTCTATGATCCGAATTGAGGCCACGCACATTCCAGCACAACACACGCCAACTCCTCATGGAACGACTATCCATTGCAAATTGGAGATATAGGAAAAGCAAGGCTATGTAATAGCCACTGCAACCGAAGTATCAAGCACCAAACGACAGCAGAAGTTCGACAATACATAAAACCAGTACAGTAACAGCTTAACATGGGCGGATTAAACATCAGAAGATGTGGGCGCAGAGACATCAGGATCTTCCATAAGTCGATCCACCGTGAGCTTCTCCGGGGCGATGCCCAATGACTGCCCTACCTCTTGGAGCACTGGGATGGGAGTGGCCGGAGGTACATCTTCGGACTCCTGTGACGTTGAGGGCATAGGCTTGGCTTTCGGCTTCCTCTTCTTGGGGATGTGTGCAGGTAGCTCTTGCAGAATTGGCTTGAAGCCGTCGCGCTTGATTGAGCCACGAGTACACCGCCTCACCGAGGAGTCCACCACCGAGGTGGCCTTCTTGCGGGTCCCATTCTTGGATGGAGCAGGAGAGCGGAAGGATAAGTCCTCTGAAGAAGAAGCTGGGCTGATAGGGGTTACCTCCTGTAGTGAGAGCGAGGCAGAAGCAGGGTCCGACAGTGAAGGTCCTGGAGTGTCAGCATGAAAAGCCACGTCCCAGGATCGCTTGGGGATCAGGATGGGCTCAAGGATTGGCATCTGGAACTGGCGAGGTATATGCATAGCAGCAGCAGGGCCCATCAGATTCTCAAAGGTGCGTGTCCAGGACATCACTTGGGGCAAGGGTGGCCCATATAAAACCCTGGGCACCCCGTCAAGGAGGTTGGACTGATCGGGTGGGGGGCTTTGTAAAGAACCATCGCCAGAGGGTTTGTATCGACATCCTCCAGCCTAGGCTCCTCCGCCTCCAGCTCAGCCCCATTGGCCCGACCAGCCTCAGGACCATCAGCACCAGCCTCCGGCATAGCAGCATTGTCCGGGGCATCAGCAAGAGCAGCAGCATCAGCAACATCAATAGCAATATTGGCGGCATCAGGAAGATGCACTGGCGGTTCTGGGACGACCGGTTCCTCCGCCCCCTGACCCTGCTGTGGATCAAGGTCGACCAATTCATGCACCGAGTCCGAGGAGGAGGGACTCGGCTGATCAATCACCATTGATTCCTGGTCTTGAACTGGATCAACAGCAGGCGCATCAGCATCAGCGGGTGCCGCAGGTGCCGCAGCAGCCTCCTCCATCAGCCGGCGGTTGACCCCAGCCTCCTGCCTCAAGATCGACCGGCGGCTAGCCCTAGCCACCGTCTTCAGCATCCGCAGCGGCAGGCCCAGGATCTCCTGCGGCGAGTGGCACCGCATTCCATCCTAGTGCAGGGTATGGGGGCAACGCAAATTGCAGATTGTCATGAACAAGTTGCCCGGGGAGTGGATGAGGGTTGCCATTGAGAGGCATCGGATCCTCATCATTGGGGAGAATCTCTGCAGCCGCCGTACCCAAGATGTACACCGGAGCAGACCAGGACACCTTTGCGCCACCCCAGGCAGAATATTCTGAGAAACTGATACTGCGAGGTACTAGCCGTCTTCCGGGAAGGCAGCAAAAACAATAGAACGAACCAAATATGGGTCGTCCTGGACCCAATGATGAAACTCCCCGAAGGTGTTAACAGCCGCCCTGAGATCTTCGGTGTTACGGTAATCCAGGGGCACCCCTAGAAGCATGAGGCAGCCCTGACGAAAACCCTCTTGGCCGCGGAAGCCAAGACCATGATCATGACGGATGAAGTGCACCACCGAGTTTGCTAGAGGCTGCGGTACCATGTGGACTGTAGCATAACTCTCCGCCGCATCCCGGAGCTCAAACAAACCCACTCCCTCAATCCAGGGCTGAGCAGATCGGACATGGAATCCTTGATGTAGAAGGAGGGCAGCGACTTCTTGTCGTACCTGAATCACCTCGTCAGCAGGCGGCACTGGCTGAACTATGGTGATGACGAAGCGCTCGTGGCGCCGGGTGATGGGTACTGCCGGCATGATGAAAGTCCGCGGCAGCCGGTCAACCCCTCCATCAATGATGTTGTAACCAGGCGGGAGGAAGAACTCTGGATCAAGCTCGAAGTTCGCCATTGCTGGTGGCGGTGGCGGAGTGACCGGTGGTGTCGCCGAGGGAGTCCGAGGAGGCGACGGCGATGAGACAGAACGGAACTGCTTGGCAGGGGTTGCTGTTTCGCCAAGGGTATCAGCAGTTCCCGAGATATCAGCGATAGGGGAGGTGATGGGTCTCTTGCAGTTCCAAGTAAGACAATTATTACGCATAAAAGAGGCTCCTCTAGATCGTGCGCGGCCCACAATGCTGTCAGAGTAGCCAGGCGAAGCCGTACAGTTTGCGGCTAGATGGCCCCGAGTGTTGCAAATAGAGCAAGAAAAGATATCCTCAACCATGCTATTAATAAGCTCATCAAAGGCCATGTGGGCCTCCTGAGAAGAAAGAATATCCATCATGGAGTGAATATCAGGCCCAGAGGATGAAAAATCCTTAGCAGGCTCATTAATAAGAGAGGAGATATGTCCAGAATCCAGGCTTGCCCCCGACGATTGGTTCCCACTACTCTCGGCTGGATTAGCGGTATCCTTTTCTGCACGTGGGAAGTTCCGAAAAATTTGGCAGTTTGAAAATTTTCGCCGGGAGAACCGGGGGATGAAGGTTGGCAAGGAACGGTGCCAAACGTAATGTGCGACGTGGCTACCGTCCACCGGAGTTCAGCCGGCGGTGGTGCAGAGATGATGACACGTTCAGGGGTAGGCACCGAATGGCCAGCTTGCTCAAGAGTGACTAGCTCATCCTGGGAAACATGGTACCTATAGCCCTTGCAAACCTCATACTGTTGAAGGGATGCAAAAGATAGCTTCTTACGAACAGAAGATCTAGATTTGAGAGAAGACTTAAGTGGTCTGGAATGCATGGCCATCAGACCTAGAGAAGCCCTCCGCTTGGAGGGGCTCACAATAATCCACTCAGCATCACATTGCTTCTTCTAGAGAGCAAATTCCCGACGCCAATTAGGACCTCCATGTCCCCAAAGATGGAAGAAGCACTTAAAATTTGAGCACTTGAAAGAATGCAATTCCAGAATATGAAAACCAACTTGCATGCATGAGACCTTGAAAGAGAAAACCGAATCCGTGATTTGAGAAACCCGAAACTCGATAGCCGAACCACCAATCACCGATTCCAGAGCGGCAGCCACTGTGTCAGGCGATAGCCGGAACACGTGACGACCAAAAGAGATCACCATAATGAAGGGGCGACGATGCTTCATAGGATGCACCGTAAAACCCGAGTGGCGATAAACCTCATGAGAGAAAGCCAATCCATGCGAGAAATCCAGATCCAACGTGGAACCCCCCATGCAGGCCATGACCAGCCGCGAGAGAAGTGTAGAGAAGGTTCACCTGAGCAGATGGGCGGCAAGAGTCGATGAGATGCCGGCTAGAATTCCAGATCGCCATTGAGTCGCCGCCCGGGGAGGTGGGAGGGAGACGCCATCACTTGGTCTTGATTTGGCCTTGCCCCGGCACAACTACTTTCACTACTGAAATTCAGAAATTTGCCGTCTGCCAAGGCGGACGGCAAATGTGGCTACCACGGACGGCAAAGGTGGCTACCACGGACGGCAAAGGTGGCTACCACGGACGGCAAAGTAGACGGTAAAAAAAATCCGGTGAAGAGGCTCTTTGCCGTCTGCTTTCACAAAGCGGACGGCAAAGAATCTTTGCCATGAGGGGGCGGACGGCAAAATAAGTGGGACGGCATATATTGCAACGTCCCCGTTAAGTGTTAACGGAGGCCTCCCCCCTTTGCCGTCTGCCTCCCCCCCTTTGACATGTGGTGGCAGACGGCAAAGAGGGGAGAGAGGGGGGGCAGATTCCCCCCTTTGCCGTCTGCCTCCCCCCCTTTGCCATGTGGTGGCGGACGGCAAAGAGGGGAGAGAGGGGGGCAGATTCCCCCCTTTGCCGTCTGCCTCCCGCCCTTTGCCATGTGGAGGCAGACGGCAAAGAGGGGAGAGAGGGGGGCAGATTCCCCCCTTTGCCGTCTGCCTCCCCCCCTTTGCCATGCGGGGGCGGACGGCAAAGAGGGGAACCAGCCCCTTTTTTATTTGTTTTTTGTTATATCCAGCATTTTTAACAATAATCAGGATATATATATATTTGACATAAATAAATATCTTTCCGTACTCATAACCATATTAAAATAACTCTCATCCATAGTGCATACATATTATGGAAGTTACATCCGTACCAAATCATATATTACACTAGTTTCATCCACGTGCATACAAAGTTTCATATATTCATATACTACAATAGTTTCAATACAACACATGGTACAAGAAATCGTCTTCAAGCATTCCATCAACCAAGCTTCCCATGAAGTGAAGGTAATCTGCAAAATGACAAATAAGAAAGTTAGAAAAATAATA